>NC_069500.1:185212-260212 GCF_027579735.1 Bombina bombina
GCATAAAGTGCCTGAAATGTTACCAAATTCCCGCAAGTCGGAAAGGATGGAGCATTTCAAAAATAAATTAAAAACTATGCTTTACACAGCATATAAGGGTGATGTCACAGCACAACGGGAATCTAACAGGGGAAGAGATGAAAGTAATCCTCCTCCTCCTCCCACAACTACGGCTGCAAGGACAGGACACTTTCCTGACGTGTTGTTGATGGAGGACATGCGGACCTTTTTAACTCCTATGCATTGCCAGAGCCTTTCGGGATCCAGCCTCAGAGAAAGACTCAACCGACAGGTAGCAGACTACCTAGCATTAACTGTGGATCTCGACACTCTGAGGAGCGATGGACCCCTTGACTACTGGGTGTGCAGGCTTGACCTGTGGCCTGAGCTATCCCAATTTCCTGTCAGAAAGGACCTTCAGTGCAGCAGGAGGTTTTGTCACTGAGAAGAGAAGTCGCCTAGGTCAAAAAAGTCTTGATTATCTCACCTTTATTAAAATGAATGAGGGATGGATCCCGAAGGGACTGACATTGGGCGATACATTTGAGTAAAAAAGGCCTGATGATGAGATGAGCTGCCTTGGGCTACAAATGGTACACACGCTGGCGTATTTTTTCTTAGAATGCAGGATGACTTGCATGACTTATCCGCCAACAACTAGTGTTCAAGCCACAAGGTTTTAGGGCACTTTCTAACTGTTTTACAAACATCAATTTTTCTGGCCGCTGCTACAGCAGCGGCTGCAACAATACCGGATTTTTAAGGCATTTATACATGCCTAATTTTTCTGTCCTCTGCTGCTGCACTGTGGCTACAAAACTCAAAGCAAAAAAAAAAGGCACATAACAGTGATTAAACTGTTAAGAATAGTACTACTTAAGATACCACTCATATCTGGTGGCACAGTACATTGCATGCGCAGTGCCCCAAATTTGAAGTAGGAGGACCGACCAAGCATCTTTTTCCATCTAACGGTTCCGAAAAATTATCTCCGGGTTCCATCGATGCCATACCTGTACTCTATTGTTCAAAAGGATGGCATATGTGGTGTTTCATGCTGTTGTGCCTGTTGAGGGTCGGGGGCCATCGTATAAAAAGGCTGAAGGAGAACGACCTGTACTGGGTGTCCAAGCACATTTTTTGTTCAATATTCCCGGTTTCTCTAAATTATCTCCGGGTTCCTCAAATCAATGCCATACCTGTACTCTATTGTGCAAAAGGATGGTATATGTGGTGTTTCATTCTGTTGTGCCTGTTGAGGGTCGTGAGCCATCGTATAAAAAGGCTGAAGGAGAACGACCTGTACTGGGTGTCCAAGCGCATTTTTTGTTCAATATTCCCGGTTCCTATAAATTATCTCCGGGTTCCTCAAATCAATGCCATATCTGTAATCTATTGTGCAAAAGGATGGCATATGTGGTGTTTCCTCCTGTTGTTTCTGTTGAGGGTCAGGGACCCTCGTCTAAAAAGGCTGAAGGATAACAAAGTGTACTGGTTGTCCAAACATCTTTTTCCATCTCCCGGTTCCTAAAAATTATCTCCGGGTTTCTAAAATGGATGCCATACCTTTACTCTATTGTGCAAAAGGATGGCATATGTGGTGTTTCCTGCTGTTGTTTGTGTTGAGGGTCCTGGACCCTCTTATAAAAAGGCTGAAGGAGAACGACCTGTACTGTACTGGGTGTCCAAGCATGGTTTTTTTGTTCAATTTCCCGGTTCCTAAAAATTATCTCCGGGTTCCTAAAATCAATGCCATATCTGTAATCTATTGTGCAAAAGGATGGCATATGTGGTGTTTCCTGCTGTTGTTTCTGTTGAGGGTCCTGGACCCTCTTATAAAAAGGCTGAAGGAGAACGAAGTGTACTGGGTGTCCAATCATTTTTTTTGTTCAATTTCCCGGTTCCTAAAAATTATCTCTGGGTTTCTAAAATCAATGCCATACCTGTACTCTATTGTTCAAAAGGATGGCATATGTGCTCTTTCCTGCTGTTGTTTCTGTTGAGGGTCCTGGACCCTCTTATAAAAAGGCTGAAGGAGAACGAAGTGTATTGGGTGTCTAAAAAAATTTTTTGTTCAATTTCCCGGTTCCTAAAAATTATCTCCGGGTTTCTAAAATCAATGCCATACCTGTAATCTATTGTTCAAAAGGATGGCATATGTCCTCTTTCCTGCTGTTGTTTCTGTTGAGGGTCCTGGACCCTCTTATAAAAAGGCTGAAGGAGAACGAAGTGTACTGGGTGTCCAATCATGTTTTTTTATAATTTCCCGGTTCCTAAAAATTATCTCCGGGTTTCTAAAATCAATGCCATACCTGTACTCTATTGTGCAAAAGGATGGCATATGTGGTGTTTCATTCTGTTGTGCCTGTTGAAGGTCGTGAGCCATCGTATAAAAAGGCTGAAGGAGAACGACCTGTACTGGGTGTCCAAGCATGTTTTTTGTTCAATATTCCCGGTTCCTCTAAATTAACTCCGGGTTCCTCAAATCAATGCCATACCTGTACTCTATTGTGCAAAAGGATGGCATATGTGGTGTTTCATGCTGTTGTGCCTGTTGAGGGTCGTGGGCCATTGTATAAAAAGGCTGAAGGAGAACGACCTGTACTGGGTGTCCAAGCGCATTTTTTGTTCAATATTCCCGGTTCCTATAAATTATCTCCGGGTTCCTCAAATCAATGCCATATCTGTAATCTATTGTGCAAAAGGATGGCATATGTGGTGTTTCCTGCTGTTGTTTCTGTTGAGGGTCCGGGACCCTCATCTAAAAAGGCTGAAGGAGAACAAAGTGTACTGGTTGTCAAAACATCTTTTTCCATCTCCCGGTTCCTAAAAATTATCTCCGGGTTTCTAAAATGGATGCCATACCTTTACTCTATTGTGCAAAAGGATGGCATATGTGGTGTTCCCTGCTGTTGTTTGTGTTGAGGGTCCTGGACCCTCTTATAAAAAGGCTGAAGGAGAACGAAGTGTACTGGGTGTCTAATCATTTTTTTTGTTCAATTTCCCGGTTCCTAAAAATTATCTCTGGGTTTCTAAAATCAATGCCATACCTGTACTCTATTGTTCAAAAGGATGGCATATGTCCTCTTTCCTGCTGTTGTTTCTGTTGAGGGTCCTGGACCCTCTTATAAAAAGGCTGAAGGAGAACGAAGTGTACTGGGTGTCCAATCATTTTTTTGGTTCAATTTCCCGGTTCCTAAAAATTATCTCAGAGTTTCTAAAATCAATGCCATACCTGTACTCTATTGTTCAAAAGGATGGCATATTTCCTCTTTCCTGCTGTTGTTTCTGTTGAGGGTCCTGGACCCTCTTATAAAAAGGCTGAAGGAGAACGTAGTGTACTGGGTGTCCAATCATGTTTTTTTTCAATTTCCCGGTTCCTAAAAATTATCTCCGGGTTTCTAAAATCAATGCCATACCTGTACTCTATTGTGAAAAAGGATGGCATATGTGCTCTTTCCTGCTGTTGTTTCTGTTGAGGGTCCTGGACCCTCTTATAAAAAGGCTGAAGGAGAACGAAGTGTACTGGGTGTCCAATATTTTTTTTTTTAAATTTCCCGGTTCCTAAAAATTATCTCCGGGTTTCTAAAATGAATGCCATACCTGTACTCTATTGTTCAAAAGGATGGCATATGTCTTCTTTCCTGCTGTTGTTTCTGTTGAGGGTCCTGGACCCTCTTATAAAAAGGCTGAAGGAGAACGAAGTGTACTGGGTGTCCAATCATGTTTTTTTTCAATTTCCCGGTTCCTAAAAATTATCTCTGGGTTTCTAAAATCAATGCCATACCTGTACTCTATTGTGCAAAAGGATGGCATATGTGCTCTTTCCTGCTGTTGTTTCTGTTGAGGGTCCTGGACCCTCTTATAAAAAGGCTGAAGGAGAACGAAGTGTACTGGGTGTCCAATCATTTTTTTTTTTTCAATCTTCCGGTTCCTAAAAATTATCTCCGGGTTTCTAAAATCAATTCCATACCTGTACTCTATTGTTCAAAAGGATGGCATATGTGCTCTTTCCTGCTGTTGTTTCTGTTGAGGGTCCGGGACCCTCGTATAAAAAGGCTGAAGGAGATCGAAGTGTACTGGGTGTCCAATAATTTTTTTTTTAAATTTCCTGGTTCCTAAAAATTATCTCCGGGTTTCTAAAATTAATGCCATACCTGTACTCTATTGTTCAAAAGGATGGCATATGTCTTCTTTCCTGCTGTTGTTTCTGTTGAGGGTCCTGGACCCTCTTATAAAAAGGCTGAAGGAGAACGAAGTGTACTGGGTGTCCAAAAATTTTTTTTTTCAATTTCCCGGTTCCTAAAAATTATCTCCAGGTTTCTAAAATCAATGCCATATCTGTACTCTATTGTTCAAAAGGATGGCATATGTCCTCTTTCCTGCTGTTGTTTCTGTTGAGGGTCCTGGACCCTCTTATAAAAAGGCTGAAGGAGAACGAAGTGTACTGGGTGTCCAATCATTTTTTTGGTTCAATTTCCCGGTTCCTAAAAATTATCTCAGAGTTTCTAAAATCAATGCCATACCTGTACTCTATTGTTCAAAAGGATGGCATATTTCCTCTTTCCTGCTGTTGTTTCTGTTGAGGGTCCTGGACCCTCTTATAAAAAGGCTGAAGGAGAACGTAGTGTACTGGGTGTCCAATCATGTTTTTTTTCAATTTCCCGGTTCCTAAAAATTATCTCCGGGTTTCTAAAATCAATGCCATACCTGTACTCTATTGTGAAAAAGGATGGCATATGTGCTCTTTCCTGCTGTTGTTTCTGTTGAGGGTCCTGGACCCTCTTATAAAAAGGCTGAAGGAGAACGAAGTGTACTGGGTGTCCAATATTTTTTTTTTTAAATTTCCCGGTTCCTAAAAATTATCTCCGGGTTTCTAAAATGAATGCCATACCTGTACTCTATTGTTCAAAAGGATGGCATATGTCTTCTTTCCTGCTGTTGTTTCTGTTGAGGGTCCTGGACCCTCTTATAAAAAGGCTGAAGGAGAACGAAGTGTACTGGGTGTCCAATCATGTTTTTTTTCAATTTCCCGGTTCCTAAAAATTATCTCTGGGTTTCTAAAATCAATGCCATACCTGTACTCTATTGTGCAAAAGGATGGCATATGTGCTCTTTCCTGCTGTTGTTTCTGTTGAGGGTCCTGGACCCTCTTATAAAAAGGCTGAAGGAGAACGAAGTGTACTGGGTGTCCAATCATTTTTTTTTTTTCAATTTTCCGGTTCCTAAAAATTATCTCCGGGTTTCTAAAATCAATTCCATACCTGTACTCTATTGTTCAAAAGGATGGCATATGTGCTCTTTCCTGCTGTTGTTTCTGTTGAGGGTCCGGGACCCTCGTATAAAAAGGCTGAAGGAGATCGAAGTGTACTGGGTGTCCAATAATTTTTTTTTTAAATTTCCTGGTTCCTAAAAATTATCTCCGGGTTTCTAAAATTAATGCCATACCTGTACTCTATTGTTCAAAAGGATGGCATATGTCTTCTTTCCTGCTGTTGTTTCTGTTGAGGGTCCTGGACCCTCTTATAAAAAGGCTGAAGGAGAACGAAGTGTACTGGGTGTCCAAAAAAATTTTTTTTCAATTTCCCGGTTCCTAAAAATTATCTCCAGGTTTCTAAAATCAATGCCATATCTGTACTCTATTGTTCAAAAGGATGGCATATGTCCTCTTTCCTGCTGTTGTTTCTGTTGAGGGTCCTGGACCCTCTTATAAAAAGGCTGAAGGAAAACGACGTGTACTTGGTGTCCAATCATTTTTTTTGTTCAATTTCCCGGTTCATAAAAATTATCTCCGGGTTTCTAAAATCAATTCCATACCTGTACTCTATTGTTCAAAAGGATGGCATATGTGCTCTTTCCTGCTGTTGTTTCTGTTGAGGGTCCGGGACCCTCGTATAAAAAGGCTGAAGGAGAACGAAGTGTACTGGGTGTCCAATCATTTTTTTTGTTCAATTTCCCGGTTCCTAAAAATTATCTCTGGGTTTCTAAAATCAATGCCATACCTGTACTCTATTGTTCAAAAGGATGGCATAGGTGGTGTTTCCTGCTGTTGTTTCTGTTGAGGGTCCTGGACCCTTGTCTAAAAAGGCTGAAGGAGAACGAAGTGTACTGGTTGTCCAATCATTTTTTTTGTTCAATTTCCCGGTTCCTAAAAATGATTTCCGGGTTCCTAAAATGGATGCCATACCTGTACTGGATTGTTCAAAAGGATGGCATATGTGGTGTTTCCTGCTGTTGTTTCTGTTGAGGGTCCGGGACCCTCGTATAAAAAGGCTATAGGAGAACGAAGTGTACTGGGTGTCCAATCATGTTTCTTTTTAAATTTCCCGGTTCCAAAAAATTATCTCCAGGTTCCTAAAATCGATGCCATACCTGTACTCTATTTTCAAAAGGATGGCATAGGTGGTGTTTCCTGCTGTTGTGTCTGTGGAGGGTCCTGGACCCTCGTCTACAAAGGCAGAAGGAGAACGACCTGTACTGGGTGTCCAAGCACGTTTTTTGTTCAATATTCCAGGTTCCTCTAAATTATCTCCGGGTTCCTCAAATCAATGCCATACCTGTACTCTATTGTGCAAAAGGATGGCATATGTGGTGTTTCATGCTGTTGTGCCTGTTGAGGGTTACTGGACCCTCTTATAAAAAGGCTGAAGGAGAACGAAGTGTACTGGGTGACCAATCATGTTTTTTTTTCAATTTCCCGGTTCCTAAAAATGATCTCTGGGTTTCTAAAATCAATGCCATACCTGTACTCTATTGTGCAAAAGGATGGCATATGTGCTCTTTCCTGCTGTTGTTTCTGTTGAGGGTCCTGGACCCTCTTATAAAAAGGCTGAAGGAGAACGAAGTGTAATGGGTGTCCAATCATTTTTTTTTTCAATTTTCCGGTTCCTAAAAATTATCTCCGGGTTTCTAAAATCAATGCCATACCTGTACTCTATTGTTCAAAAGGATGGCATATGTCCTCTTTCCTGCTGTTGTTTCTGTTGAGTGTCCTGGACCCTCTTATAAAAAGGCTGAAGGAGAACGAAGTGTACTGGGTGTCCAATCATGTTTTTTTTCAATTTCTTGGTTCCTAAAAATTATCTCCGGGTTTCTAAAATCAATGCCATACCTGTACTCTATTGTGCAAAAGGATGGCATATGTGCTCTTTCCTGCTGTTGTTTCTGTTGAGGGTCCTGGACCCTCTTATAAAAAGGCTGAAGGAGAACGAAGTGTACTGGGTGTCCAATAATTTTTTTTTTCAATTTCCCGGTTCCTAAAAATTATCTCCAGGTTTCTAAAATCAATGCCATATCTGTACTCTATTGTTCAAAAGGATGGCATATGTCCTCTTTCCTGCTGTTGTTTCTGTTGAGGGTCCTGGACCCTCTTATAAAAAGGCTGAAGGAAAACGACGTGTACTTGGTGTCCAATCATTTTTTTTGTTCAATTTCCCGGTTCATAAAAATTATCTCCGGGTTTCTAAAATCAATTCCATACCTGTACTCTATTGTTCAAAAGGATGGCATATGTGCTCTTTCCTGCTGTTGTTTCTGTTGAGGGTCCGGGGACCCTCGTATAAAAAGGCTGAAGGAGAACGAAGTGTACTGGGTGTCCAATCATTTTTTTTGTTCAATTTCCCGGTTCCTAAAAATTATCTCTGGGTTTCTAAAATCAATGCCATACCTGTACTCTATTGTTCAAAAGCATGGCATAGGTGGTGTTTCCTGCTGTTGTTTCTGTTGAGGGTCCTGGACCCTTGTCTAAAAAGGCTGAAGGAGAACGAAGTGTACTGGTTGTCCAATCATTTTTTTTGTTCAATTTCCCGGTTCCTAAAAATGATTTCCGGGTTCCTAAAATGGATGCCATACCTGTACTGGATTGTTCAAAAGGATGGCATATGTGGTGTTTCCTGCTGTTGTTTCTGTTGAGGGTCCGGGACTCTCGTATAAAAAGGCTATAGGAGAACGAAGTGTACTGGGTGTCCAATCATGTTTCATTTTAAATTTCCCGGTTCCTAAAAATTATCTCCAGGTTCCTAAAATCGATGCCATACCTGTACTCTATTGTTCAAAAGGATGGCATAGGTGGTGTTTTCTGCTGTTGTGTCTGTGGAGGGTCCTGGACCCTCGTCTACAAAGGCAGAAGGAGAACGACCTGTACTGGGTGTCCAAGCACGTTTTTTGTTCAATATTCCCGGTTCCTCTAAATTATCTCCGGGTTCCTCAAATCAATGCCATACCTGTACTCTATTGTGCAAAAGGATGGCATATGTGGTGTTTCATGCTGTTGTGCCTGTTGAGGGTCGTGGGCCATCGTATAAAACGGCTGAAGGAGAACGACCTGTACTGCCTTGCTGCTCCTTTTAGGCAGGCCAGCTCTTTGCATACAGGTCCACAGACTCTGTAACAGATCCCTCTTTTAGGGAGAGGTGCAGCCATAATTCAGGATCAGAACCTTTGTCTGCAACTGGTATACTTGATTGTGCAAAAGGAAGTAACCTTACCATGGTTCCCTGACCGCACGTCTTGTTGTTATATTTTGGGGAGGGTAATCATGCAGGCCATATAGACCTCCCCCGATAGGGGGAGTAACAGGGATGAAAGTGCTAAGAATAGTACTACTTTACACAACCTAGTTAGCCATGGGTCCCAGTCCAAGTCCGCATGTCTTGTTGTTTTATTTGGTCCGGCTAATCATGCAGGCCATATAGACCTCCCACCTTTAGGGGTAGTAACAGGTATTAAACTAATAAGAACAGTACTACTGAAATAAACCTAGTTAACATGGTTCCAAGAGCGCAGTTTTTATTATTGTACTTTGTTAGGCTAATCATGATGGCCATATAGACCTCCCCCGAGAGGTCTGGAAGTAACAGGGATGAAAGTGCTAAGAATAGTACTACTTTACACAACCTAGTTAGCCATGGGTCCCAGTCCAAGACCACATGTCTTGTTTTTTTATTTGGTCCGGCTAATCATGCAGGCCATATAGACCTCCCACCATTAGGGGTTGTAACAGGTATTAAACTAATAAGAACAGTACTACTGAAATAAACCTAGTTAACATGGTTCCAAGAGCGCAGGTTTAATTGTTGTACTTTGTTAGACTAATCATGATGGCCATGTGGACCTCCCTCAAGAGGTCTGGAAGTAACAGGGATGAAAGTGCTAAGAATAGTACTACTTTACACAACCTAGTTAGCCATGGGTCCCAGTCCAAGACCGCATGTCTTGTTGTTTTATTTGGTCCGGCTAATCATGCAGGCCATATAGACCTCCCACCATTAGGGGTTGTAACAGGTATTAAACTAATAAAAACAGTACTACTGAAATAAACCTAGTTAACATGGTTCCAAGAGTGCAGGTTTTATTGTTGTACTTTGTTAGGCTAATCATGATGGCCATGTAGACCTCCCCCGAGAGGTCTGGAAGTAACAGGGATGAAAGTGCTAAGAATAGTACTACTTTACACAATTGACTTAGCCATGGGTCCCAGTCCAAGACCTCATGTCTTGTTGTTTTATTTGGTACGGCTAATCATGCAGGCCATATAGACCTCCCACCATTAGGGGTTGTAACAGGTATTAAACTAATAAGAACAGTACTACTGAAATAATCCTAGTTAACATGGTTCCAAGAGCGCAGGTTTAATTGTTGTACTTTGTTAGACTAATCATGATGGCCATGTAGACCTCCCCCGAGAGGTCTGGAAGTAACAGGGATGAAAGTGCTAAGAATAGTACTACTTTACACAACCTAGTTAGCCATGGGTCCCAGTCCAAGACCACATGTCTTGTTGTTTTATTTGGTCCGGCTAATCATGCAGGCCATATAGACCTCCCACCATTAGGGGTTGTAACAGGTATTAAACTAATAAGAACAGTACCACTGAAATAAACCTAGTTACCATGGTTCCAAGAGCGCAGGTTTTATTGTTGTACTTTGTTAGGCTAATCATGATGGCCATATAGACCTCCCCCAAGAGGTCTGGAAGTAACAGGGATGAAAGTGCTAAGAATAGTACTACTTTACACAATTGACTTAGCCATGGGTCCCAGTCCAAGACCGCATGTCTTGTTGTTTTATTTGGTACGGCTAATCATGCAGGTCATATAGACCTCCCACCATTAGGGGTTGTAACAGGTATTAAACTAATAAGAACAGTACTACTGAAATAACCTTAGTTAACATGGTTCCAAGAGCGCAGGTTTTATTGTTGTACTTTGTTAGGCTAATCATGATGGCCATGTAGACCTCCCCCGAGAGGTCTGGAATTAACAGGGATGAAAGTGCTAAGAATAGTACTACTTTACACAACCTAGTTAGCAATGGGTCCCAGTCCAAGACTGCATGTCTTATTGTTTTATTTGGTCCGGCTAATCATGAAGGCCATATAGACCTCCCACCATTAGGGGTTGTAACAGGTATTAAACTAATAAGAACAGTACTACTGAAATAAACCTAGTTACCATGGTTCCAAGAGCGCAGGTTTTATTGTTGTACTTTGTTAGGCTAATCATGATGGCCATATAGACCTCCCCCGAGAGGTCTGGAAGTAACAGGGATGAAAGTGCTAAGAATAGTACTACTTTACACAACCTAGTTAGCCATGGGTCCCAGTCCAAGACCGCATGTCTTGTTTTTTTATTTGGTCCGGCTAATCATGCAGGCCATATAGACCTCCCACCATTAGGGGTTGTAACAGGTATTAAACTAATAAGAACAGTACTACTGAAATAAACCTAGTTAACATGGTTCCAAGAGCGCAGGTTTAATTGTTGTACTTTGTTAGACTAATCATGATGGCCATGTAGACCTCCCTCAAGAGGTCTGGAAGTAACAGGGATGAAAGTGCTAAGAATAGTACTACTTTACACAACCTAGTTAGCCATGGGTCCCAGTCCAAGACCGCATGTCTTGTTGTTTTATTTGGTCCGGCTAATCATGCAGGCCATATAGACCTCCCACCATTAGGGGTTGTAACAGGTATTAAACTAATAAAAACAGTACTACTGAAATAAACCTAGTTAACATGGTTCCAAGAGTGCAGGTTTTATTGTTGTACTTTGTTAGGCTAATCATGATGGCCATGTAGACCTCCCCCGAGAGGTCTGGAAGTAACAGGGATGAAAGTGCTAAGAATAGTACTACTTTACACAATTGACTTAGCCATGGGTCCCAGTCCAAGACCTCATGTCTTGTTGTTTTATTTGGTACGGCTAATCATGCAGGCCATATAGACCTCCCACCATTAGGGGTTGTAACAGGTATTAAACTAATAAGAACAGTACTACCGAAATAACCCTAGTTAACATGGTTCCAAGAGCGCAGGTTTAATTGTTGTACTTTGTTAGACTAATCATGATGGCCATGTAGACCTCCCCCGAGAGGTCTCGAAGTAACAGGGATGAAAGTGCTAAGAATAGTACTACTTTACACAACCTAGTTAGCCATGGGTCCCAGTCCAAGACCACATGTCTTGTTGTTTTATTTGGTCCGGCTAATCATGCAGGCCATATAGACCTCCCACCATTAGGGGTTGTAACAGGTATTAAACTAATAAGAACAGTACCACTGAAATAAACCTAGTTACCATGGTTCCAAGAGCGCAGGTTTTATTGTTGTACTTTGTTAGGCTAATCATGATGGCCATATAGACCTCCCCCAAGAGGTCTGGAAGTAACAGGGATGAAAGTGCTAAGAATAGTACTACTTTACACAATTGACTTAGCCATGGGTCCCAGTCCAAGACCGCATGTCTTGTTGTTTTATTTGGTACGGCTAATCATGCAGGCCATATAGACCTCCCACCATTAGGGGTTGTAACAGGTATTAAACTAATAAGAACAGTACTACTGAAATAACCTTAGTTAACATGGTTCAAAGAGCGCAGGTTTAATTGTTGTACTTTGTTAGACTAATCATGATGGCCATGTAGACCTCCCCCGAGAGGTCTGAAAGTAACAGGGATGAAAGTGCTAAGAATAGTACTACTTTACACAACCTAGTTAGCCATGGGTCCCAGTCCAAGACCACATGTCTTGTTGTTTTATTTGGTCCGGCTAATCATGCAGGCCATATAGACCTCCCACCATTAGGGGTTGTAACAGGTATTAAACTAATAAGAACAGTACTACCGAAATAAACCTAGTTAACATGGTTCCAAGAGCGCAGGTTTTATTGTTGTACTTTGTTAGGCTAATCATGATGGCCATGTAGACCTCCCCCGAGAGGTCTGGAATTAACAGGGATGAAAGTGCTAAGAATAGTACTACTTTACACAACCTAGTTAGCAATGGGTCCCAGTCCAAGTCCGCATGTCTTGTTGTTTTATTTGGTCCGGCTAATCATGCAGGCCATATAGACCTCCCACCTTTAGGGGTTGTAACAGGTATTAAACTAATAAGAACAGTACTACTGAAATAAACCTAGTTAACATGGTTCCAAGAGCGCAGGTTTTATTGTTGTACTTTGTTAGGCTAATCATGATGGCCATATAGACCTCCCCCTGAGAGGTCTGGAAGTAACAGGGATGAAAGTGCTAAGAATAGTACTACTTTACACAACCTAGTTAGCCATGGGTCCCAGTCCAAGTCCGCATGTCTTGTTGTTTTATTTGGTCCGGCTAATCATGCAGGCCATATAGACCTCCCACCATTAGTGGTTGTAACAGGTATTAAACTAATAAGAACAGTACCACTGAAATAAACCTAGTTACCATGGTTCCAAGAGCACAGGTTTTATTGTTGTACTTTGTTAGGCTAATCATGATGGCCATATAGACCTCCCCCGAGAGGTCTGGAAGTAACAGGGATGAAAGTGCTAAGAATAGTACTACTTTACACAATTGACTTAGCCATGGGTCCCAGTCCAAGACCGCATGTCTTGTTGTTTTATTTGGTACGGCTAATCATGCAGGCCATATAGACCTCACACCATTAGGGTTGTAACAGGTATTAAACTAATAAGAACAGTACTACTGAAATAACCCTAGTTAACATGGTTCCAAGAGCGCAGGTTTAATTGTTGTACTTTGTTAGGCTAATCATGATGGCCATGTAGACCTGCCCCGAGAGGTCTGGAAGTAACAGGGATGAAAGTGCTAAGAATAGTACTACTTTACACAACCTAGTTAGCCATGGGTCCCAGTCCAAGACCACATGTCTTGTTGTTTTATTTGGTCCGGCTAATCATGCAGGCCATATAGACCTCCCACCATTAGGGGTTGTAACAGGTATTAAACTAATAAGAACAGTACTACCGAAATAAACCTAGTTAACATGGTTCCAAGAGCGCAGGTTTTATTGTTGCACTTTGTTAGGCTAATCATGATGGCCATGTAGACCTCCCCCGAGAGGTCTGGAAGTAACAGGGATGAAAGTGCTAAGAATAGTACTACTTTACACAACCTAGTTAGCCATGGGTCCCAGTCCAAGTCCGCATGTCTTGTTGTTTTATTTGGTCCGGCTAATCATGCAGGCCATATAGACCTCCCACCATTAGGGGTTGTAACAGGTATTAAACTAATAAGAACAGTACTACTGAAATAAACCTAGTTAACATGGTTCCAAGAGCGCAGTTTTTATTGTTGTACTTTGTTAGGCTAATCATGATGGCCATATAGACCTCCACCGAGAGGTCTGGAAGTAACAGGGATGAAAGTGCTAAGAATAGTACTACTTAACACAACCTAGTTACCATGGGTCCCAGACTGCATGTTTTGTTGTTATACTTTGTCAGGGTAATCATGCAGGCCATATAGACCTCCCCCGATAGGGGGAGTAAGAGGGATTAAAGTGCTAAGAAAAGTACTACTTAACACAACCTAGTTACCATGGGTCCCAGACCACGTGTCTTGTTGTTATACTTTGTCAGGGTAATCATGCAGGCCATATAGACCTCCCCCGATAGGGGGAGTAACAGGGATTAAAGTGCTAACAATAGTACTACTTAACACAACCTAGTTACCATGGGTCCCAGACCGCATGTTTTATTATTATACTTTTTCAGGGTAATTATATATCTATCAAATCTATCTATTTATCTTCTATCGATTCTATCTAACTATCAATCTATGTATATCTATCTATCAAATCTATCTATCTCGTGGCTGGAATGTTTTGAGACAGCCCCTTGTGTTTAGGCCAAATTTGAAGCAGGAGGACAGACCAATCATCTTCTTCCATCTCCCTGTTCCAAAAATGCAGGCCATATAGACCTCCCCCGATAGGGGGAGTAACAGGTAGTAGTAAACTGCTAAGAATAGTACTACTTAAAACACCACGGGTCCCAGACCGCATGTCTTATTGTTTTACTCTGTCAGGGAAATTATATATCTTTCAAATCTATCTATTTATCTATCAAATCTATCTAACTATCAATCGTATCTATCAAATGTATATTGCATCTATTGATCGATGTAATACGTATCTATAAAATGTATATTGCATCTTTTGATCTATGTGATTGGTATCTATCAAATGTATATTGCATCTTTTGATCTATAAAATTTGTATCCATCAAATGGATATTGCATCTGTTGATCTATGTAATTTGTATCTATCAAATGTATATTGCATCTTTTGATCGATAACATTCGTATCTATCAAATGGATATTGCATCTATTGATCTATGTAATTCGTATCTATCAAATGTATATTGCATCTATTGAGCTATGTAATTTGTATCGATCATATGTATATTGCATCTATTGAGCTATGTAATCTATGTATCTATCTATCAAATCTATCTATCTCGTGATTGTGCAAATGGACTGTTTGCGGTTGTTTGCGGTGCGTTACACTTGGAGTTTGGTCTGTCACTGTGAAGCGGGCGTAACCCTTACACTACCTGATCGATACAACATCATAACTGATGTTTTAAAGCACGTTATTGCAAACAATTTATTAATGTTAGGTGATTTAGGCCCTTTATGGGTTAAAAGCAGACTCTGCATCAAATATGTAATTTTCCATGGGAGTTTTGCCATGGATCCCCCGCCAGCATGCCACAGTCCAGGTGTTAGTACCCTTGAAACAACTTTTCCACCACTATTGTGGCCAGAAAGAGTCCTTGTGGGTTTTAAAGTTCGCCTGCCTATTGAAGTCAATGGCGGTTCGCGCGGTTCGCCGGTTCGCGAACAGTCGCGGAAGTTCGAGTCCGCAGTTCGCGAACCGAAATTTTTAAGTTTGCGACATCACTAAACATGACCCCACAGGATATAACCTTATCTAAGGGGACTACCATAGGATATGCGCTGGAATCAAGTTATTACACTTTTGGATTCCAGAATAATGTAATTGGGCTAATACCTGAAGGATACTTAACTGAAGAACAATTAATAGAACAATCCTTTACATCTATGCCAGAGGGTTTATTTAATATTCAGTCTATTTATCCCTTCAGCTCAGTGGAAGGCATCTGTAAAATTGAAGAAGCCTCTCTAGTATTTGATCAGCCGATCAAACAGCAAGATTACCCCAATACCCAGAGTCATGGGGGCAATGTAAATTATGATCAAGGGGATCTCACCTCTAGGTTGGAAGAAGCCTATGAAATAGGACAGCCTGAAATCTTTCCAGGATTTCAGCAAATAGTCGAAGAGCAAATATCCTTAGCTAATGGCTGTTCCAGCGATGATGAATGCCAACAGCTGCGAGAACTCCTGATGGAGTACAAGGATATTTTTGCTAGGGATTCTTATGACTGTGGTACTACAGACTTGCACATTGCAAGAATAGAAACAGATCCCAATGCACCACCGGTCTTTGTTAAACAATACAGACTTCCTTTAGCCTCATATGATTCTCTTGCAGAAATCATAAGGAACTTGGAAGAAAGAGGTATTATCAGACAGGTGCACAACTTTTATAACAAACCTATTCTAGGTGTCCTTAAGCCCAATGGACAATGGCGTTTGTGTGCTGACTTAAGACAGCTAAACAAGCGAGTGTACATGTCTGGCTGGTCTGTGCCATATATTGACCAGTGCCTAGCACATATGCATGGATCCAAAATATTCACTGCCATTGATTGCGCACAGGGATATTCGACCATCAAGGTACATAAAGAGGACCAGTATAAGCTGGCCTTCTCATTCCAAAAGGTCCAGTATGCATTTCAGAGACTTCCTTTTGGATACATAAATTCTGGACCTGAATTTGCTGTATTCATGCATAAGGCTATGCCTGATGCACTGGAAAGGGGGACCTTATCTTATGATGATGATGTTTTAATCAAAAGCACAGACTTTGAAAAACACATCTCAGAGCTTAAACACGTGCTCAGCCAACTTTAAAGGGCAGGTGTCAAATTATCCCTACAGAAAGCTCAATGGTGCTTCTGAAGGGTTAAATCCTCAGAAGAAAAAAGTGGAAGCTATAGTAAATTCTAAAAACCCAACTAACTTAAAGGAATTGAGATCCTTCCTGGGTATGACAAATTATTCTTGCAAATTCATTGATAATTATGCAGAAATAGCTAAACCACTACCACTTCTTCTAAAGAAGGATGTGAAATGGCACTGGAGTGAGACTCAAGAAACAGCCATCAAAGAGCTGAAGAGAAAACTCACACAAGCACCTTGCTTAGCATACCCTGAAGGTGGTAAACATTTCTTCTTAGAAACAGGGTACACAGATATAAGCATGAGTGTTGTTTAATACCAAAAGCATGATAATTTAAGCAAAGCCATTGCCTATGCGAGCAAAACTCTATCCCCAGTAGAAATAAAATTTAGCGATTGCAAAAAAGCCCTTTTATCTACTGTATGGGCTCTACAAAATTTCTGCAGCTATATACAGGGTGAGAAAATTATTGTAGAAACGGCCCACCAGCCTTTGCTATATTTGCAAAGTGAGAGAATAAGAGATGGGAATTTGCCAAATAGCCGCATAACAGCGTGGACTCTTTCCTTACAAGGCTGGCCTTTAGAAATTCACTACAAGCAGAATAAAAAGAATCCAGTCGCACAGGGGCTTGCTGAGCTCCACGACTGTACCGCTAAGGATCCTGGGGAAGAATTATCAGAAGATGATTTCCTGGAGGAACAATTGCTTTCCCCATAAAAAATGTACAATGAGGACCTTTGTCAAACATTACCTTGGGTATATGTTGATGGTTGTTCTTACCTAGTAATGTCACGAACAGTTCGCCGGAGAACAGTTCCCGGCGAACATAGCTTGTTCGCATTCGCAGCGGCGGACGAACATATGAGATGTTTGATCCGCCCCCTATTCGTCATCATTGCCTAAACTTTGACCCTGTATCTCACAGTCAGCAGGCACATTCCAGCCACTCAGCAGCAGACCCTCCCTCCCAGACCCTAACACCTCATGGACAGCAGCCATTTTAGATTCATTCGGAAGCTGCATTGCTAGTGAGAGGAGGGACAGTGTAGCTGCTGCTAATTTAATAGGGAAATCGATAGCTAGGCTAGTGTATTCAGTGTCCACTACAGTCCTGAAGGACTCATCTGATCTCTGCTGTAAGGACAGCACCCCAAAAAGCCCTTTTTAGGGCTACATCAGTCGTTTTTTTTTTTTGTTTTTTTTTGTAATCTAATAGCAGTTGCCTGCCTGCCACTGCCAGCCTGTGTGTCAGGCTCACAGCATATACTGTGCCTACTTGCTCAGTGCCACCACTCATATCTGGTGTAACATTAGTGTAAATTTAAAAAAAAAAAACTTTTACATCAGTCTGCTAGTATAATCTAATTTCAGTTGCCAGGCCAGCCTGCAACTGCCAGCATGTGTTTCAGGCTCACACCATATACTGTGCCTACTTGGTCAGTGCCACCACCAGTCATATCTGGTGTAACAGTAGTGTAAATTAAAAAAAAAAAAACTTTTACATCAGTTTGCTAGTGTAATCTAATAGCAGTTGCCTGCCTGCCACTGCCAGCCGGTGTGTCAGGCTCACAGCATATACTGTGCCTACTTGCTCAGTGCCACCACTCATATCTGGTGTAACATTAGTGTAAATTAAAAAAACAAAAACTTTTACATCAGTGGGCTAGTGTAATCTAATTTCAGTTGCCAGGCCAGCCTGCCACTACCAGCCTGTGTGTCAGGCTCACAGCATATACTGTGCCTACTTGCTCAGTGCCACCACCAGTCATATCTGGTGTAACAGTAGTGTAAATTTAAAAAAAAAAACGTTTACATCAGTTTGCTAGTGTAATCTAATAGCAGTTGCCTGCCTGCCACTGCCAGCATGTGTTTCAGGTTCACAGCATATACTGTGCCTACTTGGTCAGTGCCACCACCAGTCATATCTGGTGTAACAGTAGTGTAAATTAAAAAAAAAAAACTTTTACATCAGTTTGCTAGTGTAATCTAATAGCAGTTGCCTGCCTGCCACTGCCAGCCGGTGTGTCAGGCTCACAGCATATACTGTGCCTACTTGCTCAGTGCCACCACTCATATCTGGTGTAACATTAGTGTAAATTTAAAAAAAACAAAACTTTTACATCAGTCTGCTAGTGTAATCTAATTTCAGTTGCCAGGCCAGCCTGCTACTGCCAGCCTGTGTGTCAGGCTCACAGCATATACTGTGCCTACTTGCTCAGTGCCACCAACAGTCATATTTGGTGTAACAGTAATGCAATTTAACAAAAAAAAAAAAACTTTTACATCAGTTTGCTAGTGTAATCTAATAGCAGTTGCCTGCCTGCCACTGCCAGCCTGTGTGTCAGGCTCACAGCATATACTGTGCCTATTTGCTCAGGGCCACCACTCATATCTGGTGTAACATTAGTGTAAATTTAAAAAAAAAACTTTTACATCAGTCTGCTAGTGTAATCTAATTTCAGTTGCCAATGCCAGGCCAGCCTGCCACTGCCAGCCTGTGTGTCAGGCTCACAGCATATACTGTGCCTACTTGCTCAGTGCCACCACCAGTCCTATCTGGTGTAACAGTAGTGTAAATTAAAAAAAAAAAAACTTTTACATCAGTCTGCTAGTGTAATCTAATTTCAGTTGCCAGGCCAGTCTGCCACTGCCAGCCTGTGTGCCAGGCTCACAGCATATACTGTGCCTACTTGCTCAGTGCCACCACTCATATCTGGTGTAACAGTAGTGTAAATTTAAAAAAAAAATTTTTTACATCAGTCTGCTAGTGTAATCTAATAGCAGTTGCCTGCCTGCCACTGCCAGCCTGTGTGTCAGGCTCACAGCATATACTGTGCCTTCTTGCTCAGTGCCACCACTCATATCTGGTGTAACATTAGTGTAAATTTAAAAAAAAAACTTTTACATCAGTCTGCTAGTGTAATCTAATTTCAGTTGCCAGGCCAGCCTGCCACTGCCAGCCTGTGTGTCAGGCTCACAGCATATACTGTGCCTACTTGCTCAGTGCCACCACCAGTCATATCTGGTGTAACAGTAGTATACATTTTTAAAAAAACCTTTTACATCAGTTTGCTAGTGTAATCTAATAGCAGTTGCCTGCCTGCCACTGCCAGCCTGTGTGTCAGGCTCACAGCATATACTGTGCCTACTTACTCAGTGCCACCACTCATATCTGGTGTAACATTAGTGTACATTTAAAAAAAAAAACTTTTATATAAGTCTGCTAGTGTAATCTATTTTCAGTTGCCAGGACAGCCTGCCACTGTCAGCCTGTGTGTCAGGCTCACAGCATACACTGTGCCTTCTTTCTCAGTGCCACCACCAGTCATATCTGGTGTAACAGTAGTATAAATTAAAAAAAAAAACTTTTACATCAGTTTGCTAGTGTAATCTAATAGCAGTTGCCTGCCTGCCACTGCCAGCCTGTGTGTCAGGCTCACAGCATATACTGTGCCTACTTGCTCAGTGCCACCACTCATATCTGGTGTAACATTAGTGTACATTTAAAAAAAAAAACCTTTTACATCAGTCTGCTAGTGTAATCTAATTGCAGTTGCCAGGCCAGCCTGCCACTGCCAGCGTGTGTGTCAGGCTCACAGCGTATACTGTGCCCACTTGCCCAGTGCCACCACTCATATTATCTTGTTTTATAGTAGTGTAAGTGTACATTTAAAAATAAAAAAACTATTTTGACTGTGAAACATCAGTCTGCTTTTTTGTGTCAGGCTCACAGTGTATACTGTGCCCACTTGTCCAGTGCCACCACTCATATTATCTTGTTTTATAGTAGTGTAAGTGTGCATTTTAAAAATAAAAAAACTATTTTGACTGTGAAACATCAGTCTGCTTTTTTGTGTCAGGCTCACAGCGTATACTGTGCCCACTTGTCCAGTGCCACCACTCATATTATCTTGTTTTATAGTAGTGTAAGTGTACATTTAAAAAAAAAAAAAACTATTTTGACTGTGAAACATCAGTCTGTTTTTTTGTGTCAGGCTCAACGTGTATACTGTGCCCACTTGCCCAGTGCCACCACTCATATCTTGTTTAATAGTAGTGTAAGTGTACATTTAAAAATAAAAAAAACTACGTTGACTGTGAAACATCAGTCTGCTTTTTTGTGTCAGGCTCACAGCGTATACTGTGCCCACTTGTCCAGTGCCACCACTCATATTATCTTGTTTAACAGTAGTGTAAGTGTACATTTTAAAAATAAAAAAACTATTTTGACTGTGAAACATCAGTCTGCTTTTTTGTGTCAGGCTCACAGTGTATACTGTGCCCACTTGCCCAGTGCCACCACTCATATTATCTTGTGTAATAGTAGTGTAAGTGTACATTTTAAAAATAAAAAAACTATTTTGACTGTGAAACATCAGTCTGCTTTTTTGTGTCAGGCTCACAGCGTATACTGTGCCCACTTGTCCAGTGCCACCACTCATATTATCTTGTTTAATAGTAGTGTAAGTGTACATTTTAAAAATAAAATAACTATTTTGACTGTGAAACATCAGTCTGCTTTATTGTGTCAGGCTCACAGCATATATTGTGCCCACTTGACCAGTGCCACCACTCATATTATCTTGTTTAATAGTAGTGTCAGTGTACATTTTAAAAATAAAAAAAACTATTTTGACTGTGAAACATCAGTCTGCTTTTTTGTGTCAGGCTCACAGCGTATACTGTGCCCACTCACAGTAGCTTGCACGCATAGTAGCACTAATCGAAAAAAAAATGACAGGCAGAGGCAGGCCAACCCGCAGGGGCCGTTGTGGTCGTGGTGCTGTGATTCCCTTTGGCCATAGAATAATGCCCAGTGTTAGGCCACGTACCATGAACACGAAAAGTTCTGATGAAATAGTTGACTTTATAACACAGGACACCCAATCTTCTACAGCTTCCGCTCGTGACCTTGATGCACCATCCTCCTCCAGCTTAGCTTCGGGCACCTCTCAGCTTACCACTCGCCCGCCTGCCGCCACCACCGACACTAGCACCACAGCCGCCTCACTTGATCTGTCAGAGGAGTTATGTACACCTCAGTGTGAAGAAATGAGTGATGCGCAACCATCATTGACAGAGGATGTAGATAACTGTGATATGTCTCAGTCAGGCAGCATTACAGACATGGACGACGCACGGTGCGATGATGATGATGATGTTGTACCCGCCGTTGCTTCCGTTGTTGAGTTGTCAGATACAAGTGAAGGGGTTGATGATGACGATGCGTCTGTGGATGTCAGGTAGGCGCCCGGTAGAAGAGAAGAAGAACAGGGAGAAAGTTCAGATGGGGAGACAGAGAGGAGCAGGAGGAGGAGACGAGTTGGAAGCAGGGGGAGGTCGTCGCAAGTAGCTAGTGGCACAGTCAGACAGCATGCATTGGCACCGGGGGTAAGCCAGACAGCACGCCAATCAACGCATGCTGTTGCCACCACCAGAATGCCGTCATCGCAGAGCTCAGCAGTGTGGCATTTTTTTTATGTGTCTGCCTCTGACAACAGCAATGCCATTTGCAACCTGTGCCAAAAGAAACTGAGTTGTGGGAAGTCCAACACCCACCTAGGTACAACTGCTTTGCGAAGGCACATGATCTCACATCACAAACGCCTATGGGATGAACACATGAGGACAAGCAGCACACAAACTCAAAGCCGCCATCCTCCTCCTGGTCCAGCATCTTCAGCCACGTCAACCACTGCTGTGCTCCTTGCCCCCTCTCAACCATCCGCCAATCCGTCTCTCTTCCGGAGCAGTTCCTGCTCATCTGCCCACAGTCAGGTGTCTGTCAAGGACATGTTTGAGCGTAAGAAGCCAATGTCACCAAGTCACCGCCTTGCCCGGCGTCTGACAGCTGGCTTGTCTGAACTCTTAGCCCGCCAGCTTTTACCATACAAGCTGGTGGAGTCTGAGGCATTCAAAACATTTGTAGCTATTCGGACATCGCAGTGGAAGGTACCTAGCAGAAATTTCTTTGCACAAAAGGCAATCCCCAACCTGTACTCGATTGTGCGAAAGGAAGTAATGGCATGTCTGGCACACAGTGTTGGGGCAAGGGTCCATCTGACCACTGATAGCTGGTCTGCAAAGCATGGTCAGGGCAGGTATATCACCTACACTGCGCATTGTGTAAAGCTGCTGACGGCTGCCAAGCATGGAATGCCTGGCTCTGCAGAGGAGTTGGTGACTGCCACCAACTCCTCTGCCCCTCCTCTACTCCTCCTACTCCATCCTCTTCCATAACCTCCTCGGCTGAGTCCTCTTCTGCTGCTGCATCTTGCTCCACATCAACAGCACCCCCCCAGCTCCCCAGGTACTATTCCACATCCCGGATATGGCAGTGTCACGCCGTCTTGGGGTTGACTTGCCCTGAAAGCAGAGAGTCACACCGCAGCAGCACTCCTGTCCACCCTGAACGCACAGGTGGATCAGTGGCTGACTCCGCACCAACTGGAGATCGGCAAAGTGGTTTCTGACAACAGAAGTAATTTGGTGGCGGCATTGAAATTGAGCAAGTTGACACATGTGCCGTGCACAGAGTGCTGGATCAGGCCGTAGATGAGCGTGAAGAGGAAGAGTTGTGGTCACAATCACCACCAGAAACCGCCTTATCAGCATCGCTTGCTGGACCAGCAGCAACGCAGGAAGAGGATTGTGAAGAAGAGGAGTCAGAGGAGGAATGTGGCTTTGAGGAGGAGGAGGAAGACCAAGCACAACAGGCATCCCAGGGTGCTCGTTGTTGTCACCTATCTGGTACCCATGGTGTTGTACGTGGCTGGGGGGAAGAAGATACCTTCAGTGAGATCAGTGAGGACGAGGAACGGGACATGAGTAGCTCGGCATCCAACCTTGTGCAAATGGGGTCTATCATGCTGTCGTGCCTGTTGAGGGACACTCGTATAAAAAAGCTGAAGGAGAACGAACTGTACTGGGTGTCCACACTACTAGACCCCCGGTATAAGCATAAAGTGACTGAAATGTTACCGAATTCCCGCAAGTCGGAAAGGATGGAGCAGTTCAAAAATAAATTAAAAAGTATGCTTTACACAGCGTATAAGGGTGATGTCACAGCACAACGGGAATCTAACAGGGGAAGAGGTGAAAGTAATACTCCTCCCACGACCACGCTGGCAAGGACAGGACACTTTCCAGACGTGTTGTTGATGGAGGACATGCGGACCTTTTTAACTCCTATGCATCGCCACAGCCCTTCGGGATCCAGCCTCAGAGAACGACTCAACCGACAGGTAGCAGACTACCTCGCCTTAACTGCAGATCTCGACACTCTGAGGAGTGATGAACCCCTTGACTACTGGGTGTGCAGGCTTGACCTGTTGCCTGAGCTATCCCAATTTGCAATCGAACTTCTGGCCTGCCCCGCTTCAAGTGTCCTGTCAGAAAGGACCTTCAGTGCAGCAGGAGGTATTGTCACTGAGAAGAGAAGTCGCCTAGGTCAAAAAAGTCTTGATTACCTCACCTTTATTAAAATTAATGAGGGATGGATCCCAAAGGGACTGACAGTGGGCGATACATTTGACTAAAAAAGGCCTGATGAGATGAGCTGCATTGGGCTAAAAATGGTCCACACGCTGCTGTATTTTATCTTCGAATGCCGGATGACTTGCGTTAGTTATCCGCCAACAACTAGGGTTCAAGCCGCAATGTTTTAGGGCAGTTTCTAAATGTCAAACCAACATAAACATCAGCGGCTGCAACAATACCTAATTTTTCAGGCATGTGTACATGCCAAATTTTTCTGGCCTCTGGTGCTGCACTGTGGCTTCAAAACCCAAACCAAAAAAAAGGCACATAACAGGGATTAAACTGCTAAGAATAGTACTACTTAACACACCACTCATATCTGGTGGCACAGTAGATTGCACGCGCAGTGTCCCAAATTTGAAGTAGGAGAAAATTATCTCTGGGTTCCTAAAAACGATGCCATACCTGTACTCGATTGTGCAAAAGGAAGTCATGGCATATGGGGTCTTTCATGCTGTCGTGCCTGTTGGGGGTCGGGGACCCTCGTATAAAAAGGCTGAAGGAGAAAGACCTGTACTGGGTGTCCAAGCATCTTTTCCATCTCCCGGTTCCTAAAAATTATGTCCGGGTTCCTAAAATCGATGCCATACCTGTACTTGATTGTGCAAAAGGAAGTCATGGCATATGGGGTCTTTCATGCTGTCGTGCCTGTTGAGGGTCGGGGACCCTCTTATAAAAAGGCTGAAGGAGAGCGACCTGTACTAGGTGTCCAAGCATCTTTTTCCATCTCCCGGTTCCTAAAAATTATCTCTGGGTTCCTAAAATCGATGCCATACCTGTACTCGATTGTGCAAAAGGAAGTCATGGCATATGGGGTCTTTCATGCTGTCATGCCTGTTGAGGGTCTGGGACCCTTGTATAAAAAGGCTAAAGGAGAACGACCTGTACTGGGTGTCCAAGCATCTTTTTCCATCTCCCGGTTCCTAAAAATTATCTCCGGGTTCCTAAAATCGATGCCATACCAGTACTCGATTGTGCAAAAGGAAGTAATGGCATATGGGTTCTTTCATGCTGTCGTGCCTGTTGAGGGTCGGGGACCCTCGTATAAAAAGGCTGAAGGAGAACGACCTGTACTGGGTGTCCAAGCATCTTTTTCCATCTCCCGGTTCCTAAAATCCTTGCCATATACACGTCCCCTGATAGGGGACGTAACAGGGATTAAACTGATAAGAATAGTACTAGTTAACACACCACTCCTATCTGGTGGCACAGTAGATTGCACGCGGTGCTCTGACAAAATGCAGAAGGACATTTGGCAGACGGACATTTGGCAGACGGACATTTGGCCGACAGACAGAAAGCTAAAGAATGTTCCGATTTTGGCCGAGGGCAGATACACAGAGTGCTCTGTTCTAATCAAAGCCTCGGGCGCCGCAACTGCCTCTGGGAACCTTACCATGGGTCCCAGACCGCCCGTCTTGTAATTCTCTGTCTGGGAAATTATCTATCTATCAAATCTATCTATTTATCTATCAAATCTATCTATCTATCTATCGTATCTATCATCAAATGTATCTATTGCATCTATTGATCTATCTATTTAATCTATGTATCTATCTATCTCGTGGCCGGACCGACCAAGCATCTTTTTCCATCTCCCAGTTCCTAAAATCATCTCCGGGTTTCTAAAATCGATGCCATATACACATCCCCTGATAGGGCACGTAACAGGGATTAAACTGATAAGAATAGTACTAGTTAACACACCACGCCTATCTGGTGGCACATTAGATTGCACGCGCAGTGCCCCAAATTGGAACTTGGAAGTAGGAGGACCGACCAAGCATCTCATCTCTGTGTGATTCCTGTTCTTGTAGGTAGTGATGTCGCGAACCTAAAATTTTCGGTTCGCGAACGGCGGACTCAAACTTCCGATATTGTTCGCAAACCCGCGAACCGCCATTGACTTCAATAGGCATGCGAACTTTAAAACCTACAAGGACTCTCTCTGGCCACAATAGTGATGGAAAAGTTGTTTCAAGGGTACTAACAGCTGGACTGTGGCATGCTGGAGGGGGATCCATGGCAAAACTCCCATGGAAAATGACATAGTTTATGCAGAGTCTGCTTTTAACCCATAATGGGCCTAAATCAACTAACATTCCCAAATTGTTTGCAATAACGTGCTTTAAAACATCAGTTATGATGTCGTATCTATCAGGTAGTGTAAGGGTTACGGCCGCATCACAGTGACAGAGCAAACTCCAAGTGTTACGCACCGCAATCAACCGCAAACAGTCCACTTGCACAACCACGAGATAGATAGATTTGATAGATAGGTACATAGATTACATAGCTCAATCGATGCAATATAAATATGATCGATACACTGTACATTGCTCAATAGATGCAATATACATTCGATCGATACTAATTACATCGATCAACCACATTTGATAGATACGAATGTTATCGAATCAAAGGTGCAATATACATTTTATAGATACGAATGACATCAACCAAAATATGTAATATACATTTTATAGATACGAATTACATCGATCAATAGATGCAATCTACATTTGATCGATACGTTTGATAGTTCGATCGATTTGATATATAAATAAATTGATTTGAAATATATATCATTTCCCTGACAGAGTATAACAATAAGACATGTGGTCTGTGACCCGTGGTGTGTTAAGTAGTAATATTCTTAACATTTTACTACAACCTGTTACTCCCCCTATCAGATGAGGTCTATATGGCCTTCATTTGTGGAACCGGGAGATGGAAGAAGATGATTTTTTTGTCCTCCTACTTCAAATTTGTCTGAAACACAAGTGGCTGTCTCAAAACATCCCAGACAGAAGATAGATTGATAGATAGGATAGATAGATATACATAGATTGATAGTTAGATAGAATCGATAGAAGAGAAATAGATAGATTTGTTAGATATATAATTACCCTGATAAAGTCTAATAATTAAACATGCGATCTTGGACCCAACTAGGTTGTGTTAAGTAGTACTATTCTTCGCACTTTCAGCCCTGTAACTCCCCCTATTGGTGGAGGTCTATATGGCGGTTATGATTACCCTGACAAAGTATAACAACAAGACACGCGGTCTGGGACCCATGGTAATTTTGTTGTGTTAAGTAAAACCTTTCTTATCACTTGAATCCCTCTTACCCCCCCCTTTTGTTGGAGCTCTATATGGCCTGCATGATTAGCCTGACAAAGTATAATAAGAAAACATCTGGTCTTGGACCCATGGTAATTAGGTTGTGTTTAAGTAGTACTATTCTTATAACTGTAATCCCTGTTACTCCCCCTATCAAGGGAGGTCTACATGGCCTGCAGGATTACCCTGACAAAGTACAACATCAAGACACACGGTGTTGGACCCATGATAACTAGCTTGTGTTAATTAGTACTTTTCTTAGCACTTTAATCCCTGTTACCCCCCTATCGGGGGTGGTCTATATGGCCTGCCTGATTACCCTGAAAAAATATAATAATAAGACATGCGGTCTGGTACCCATTTTAACTAGGTTGTGTTTTAAGTACTACCATTCTTAGCACTTTAATCTCTGTAACTCCCCCTATTTGGTGAGGTCTATACAGCCTGGATGATTACCCATACAAAATATAATAATAAGACATCTGCTCTTGGTCTGCGACCCATGGTAACTATGTTGTGTTAATTAGTAATGTCCTTAGCATTTTAATAGCTGTTACTCATACTCACCCTATCGGTGGAGGTCTATATGGCCTGCATGATTACCCTTACAAAATATAATAACCAAACATATGCTCTGGGACCCATGGTAAGTAGGTTGTGTTAAGTAGTACTGTTCTTTGCAGTTTAATACCTGTTACAACACCAAATGGTGGCAGGTCTATCTGGCCTTCATGATTAGCTGCACCCAAACCCCAAAAAAGCAGAGTGGTCTTAGACTAACACCCATGGCTAACTCGGTTGTTTCAATTAGTACTATTCTTAGCACTTTCATCCCTGTTACGGGTGGTCTACATGGCCATCATGATTAGCCGAACAAAATACTACAATCCAACCTTTGCTCAGTCTTCATAGGCCCTTCATTGGCTGTATTTTGATAGTACAGTTCTTATTATTTTTATAGCTGATACAACACCGAATGGTGGCAGCTCTATATGGCCTGCATGATTAGCCGCACCCAATACAAAAATAAATCCAAGCGGTCTTGGATTAACACCCATGGCTAACTCTGTTGTTTCAAGTAGTACTATTCTTAGCACTTTCATCTCATCATCCCTGTTACTTCCAGGACTCTCGGTGGAGGTCTACATGGCCATCATGATTAGCCTAACCAAATACTACAATCCAACCTTGGCTCAGTCTTCATAAGGCCCTTCATTGGCTGTATTTTGGTAGTACTGTTCTTATTAGTTTAATACCTGATACAACACCGAATGGTGGCAGCTCTATATGGCCTGCATGAATAGCCGCACCCAAAGCCAAAAAAAAGCCAAGCGGTCTTGCACTAACACCCATGGCTAACTCTGTTGTTTCAAGTTCTACTATTCTTAGCTCTTTCATCTCATCCCTGTTACTTCCAGGACTCTCAGTGGTGGTGGTCTACATGGCCATCATGATTACCCTCACCAAAATATAACAACAATACGTGCGTGCAGGGAACCATGGTAAGGTTACTTCCTTTCTCAAAATCGAGTATAACAGTTGCAGGCAGAGGTTCTGACCCTGCATTATGGCTGCACCTCTCCCTAAAAGAGGCATGCGTTACAGAGTCTGTGGGCATGTATGCAAAGAGCTGGCCTGCCTAAAAAGAGGAGCAAGGCTGTACAGGTTGTTCTCCTTCAGCCGTTTTATACGCTGTCCCACGGCCACGACCCTCAACAACCACGACAGAATGAAACACCACATATGCCATCCTTTTTAACAACAGAGTACAGGTATGGCATTGATTTTAGTTACACGGCGATATTTATTATGAACCGTGAAATTGAAAACAAAAACATGATTGGACACCCAGTACAGTACAGGTCGTTCTCCTTCGGCCTTTTTAGAATAGTGTTCCGGACCCCCAACAAAACAACAGCAGGAAAGAGGACATATGGCATCCTTTTGAACAATAGATGACAGGTAAGGCATAGATTTTACAAAGCCATAGATAATTTTTTTTGCAACTGTGAAATAAAAAAAAACATTGATTGGACACCCAGCACACTTCTTTATCCTTAGGCCTTTTTATAAGAGGCTCCCGGAGCCTCAACAGAAACAACAGCATGAAAGAGGACATATGGCATCCTTGTGAACAATTGATTACAGTTAAGGCATTGATTTTATCCCAGAGATCATTTATATGACCCGGGAAATAGAAAAAAACATTGATTGGACACCCAGTACACTTCTTTATCCTTAGGCCTTTTTAATAAGAGGGTCCCGGAGCCTCAACCGAAACAACAGCATGAAAGAGGACATATGTCATCATTTTGAATAATAGATTACAGGAAAGGCATTGATTTTAGAAACCCAGAGATCATTTATATGACCAGGGAAATAGAAAAAAACATTGATTAGACACCCAGTACACTTATTTATCCTTAGGCCTTTTTAATAAGAGGGTCCCGGAGCCTCAACCGAAACAACAGCATGAAAGAGGACATATGTCATCCTTTTGAATAATAGATTACAGGAAAGGCATTGATTTTAGAAACCCAGAGATCATTAGTTGTGTTACAAACTGCTATTTGTGACTGGCCCTTTAAATGGAAAATTGCCCTGCTTCCCTGGATTTTGGAGAAGCCTATTTGCCAGCCTCCTTCCACATGACTATGGCCCCTGAAAGATTGTGCCCCTGAAAACATATTAACTTTTATTGGGTGTGTTTGGCCCTTTAAGAACCGTCTGGGGACATATTGTGACTTTGGTGAACAATGCCCCTTTAAGACTATGTCCCCAGACCTGTGAAATGACTTGTCCCTGGCTTTCTCCCACTTGGTTCAGTTTCATTGTGTGCCATTAAGTGCTATGTGACAGATCCTTCGGTCAGAACTACAGAGATAACTTTGTTCAGCTTCAAGAAGCATTCTAAATACAAGTTTGCTGGGATCAGCTCTAATTAAGTTTAGTGATAAAACATTCCCATTGTCTAATCAGACTTCTAGTAGTGATAAGGTGGACTGCATTGTTTTATTGTGTGTAAAATTTTATCTGCTGAAGTAATGTTGTGGCCTGTTAAAGGGAGTGTCTCTCTATCTAATATCAAATGTGTGATGGGGGATTTTATGCCTCCCCCTGAGAGTGTCCTGTTTGCATGTAACCTCAATAAAAAGCAGGCTGTGTGCTCCAGCACTTCAGACCTATTTTCTGTCCCTCTAACTTGCAGCTTTGACTCATGTTTGTAGGGGACAGCTTCAGCTAATATCACTACAGGGATTGCTATGTTTTTCATACTCCCTTAGCTACAGGGATTGCTACAGAAGGAAGAGGTTCACCTACTGGAGCCTGGTCATAGGTCCAGGGCGCAGAGCAGACGGCGAGATACCAGCCCAGCAGCGGTGGTTCATAGAGTCTGCGTTACTTATGGTGGCTACGCAGCAGTTATAGAGTCTACGGTGCTGCTGCTCCTTTGGTGAGCGCTAGGAGCATCCTTTTCTACGGTCCAACTTCCAGCCAGCCTGGAGGCAACCGTAACATTTGGCGGCAGCGGTGGGATTGGCGTCCTAGCGCAAGGAGCAGCACCACAACAGCACTGGTATCGTAGGAAAGTTATTGAGGGCAACGCTAGCCACTGCGCAGCGTCCCTACCTACAGCAGCATGGAGCTGACAAGATATTGGTCAGAACCCTGTGAAGAGCACCTCAACCTGATCCGTCGCTATGAGGGCGCAGATTTCGTTCCAGAGGTAAAGAGGCGGCTAGTCCTATATGGTGCAGACCCTGCACAGGAGGTAGTCAGTCGCCTCATCCGGGAATTGGCTACTGAGAACGAAGCGGCACGAGCCTTTGAGCGCCAACTGTGGAGTTTGAGGGTATGGACACCTGGTCTCTCTCCCCAGCCGCAGCATGTTCCACAGGGAGAGGAGAGCAGCGACCTCCCTCCCCAGCGGCAGTATACTGTGCAGAGGGAAGAGACAACCGGTCTCCTTCCCCAACCCCAACCAGAGATACCAGAGGCAGCAGGCCTCATAGACTGGTCCTGGGAGGACCCCCAGCAGGCAGGCGGAGATGGGACCGCAGTCTCTCTACCGGCCCAACAGGGATGCTGGGCAGGCAGCCCAGATCCCCAGCGACAGACCCAGCTACAGGGAGGGGAGAGCATCGACCTCCCTCCCCAGCCGGAGTGTGCCTTCCAGGGAGAGGAGACAACCGGTCTCTCTCCCCAGCCGCAGCATGTTCCACAGGAAGCGGAGAGCATCGACCTCCCTTCCCAACGGCCGCCGGAGTATCAGGAGGAGGAGGTAAGCCAATCTCCCCAGCTAACTCCTAACTTGGGCCCAGGGTTAACAGTGGAGATGTTAACCCCCACTGACCCCCACGTTCCCTTTGCCACCGGGCAGGACTATGCCCCAATTCCCCCAGCAGAAGAGCTGGCATCAGGACAGAGCGCTGCTGGTCTCTGCCCTACAGACCTTGTCCTTGTTACAGGACTGGCCTGCAAACCCCTCACCCCAGCAGAAGCGCTGGCACCAGGGCAGAGTGCCGCTGGCCTCTGCCCCCCAAGTACCATCAGCTATTTGCCCAGCTGCGCCAGGAAGGCCAAGGATGCTACACTTTCATCCTACAACCTGGAACTTACAGGCCAGTACTACGTATTGTGGGGGGGCTGCTTTGCTGCTAGTGTTTATTTGTGGGTGGGTTGCGAGACTAACTTAGGCACTGACCGACAGAAGGTCAGGTGCCTGGTTAGTCTCCCTCCAAAAGGGGAGATATGTTACAAACTGCTATTTGTGACTGGCCCTTTAAATGGAAAATTGCCCTGCTTCCCTGGATTTTGGAGAAGCCTATTTGCCAGCCTCCTTCCACATGACTATGGCCCCTGAAAGATTGTGCCCCTGAAAACATATTAACTTTTATTGGGTGTGTATGGCCCTTTAAGAACCGTCTGGGGACATATTGTGACTTTGGTGAACAATGCCCCTTTAAGACTATGTCCCCAGACCTGTGAAATGACTTGTCCCTGGCTTTCTCCCACTTGGTTCAGTTTCATTGTGTGCCATTAAGTGCTATGTGACAGACCCTTCGGTCAGAACTACAGAGATAACTTTGTTCAGCTTCAAGAAGCATTCTAAATACAAGTTTGCTGGGATCAGCTCTAATTAAGTTTAGTGATAAAACATTCCCATTGTCTAATCAGACTTCTAGTAGTGATAAGGTGTACTGCATTGTTTTATTGTGTGTAAAATTTTATCTGCTGAAGTAATGTTGTGGCCTATTAAAGGGAGTGTCTCTCTATATAATATCAAATGTGTGATGGGGGATTTTATGCCTCCCCCTGAGAGTGTCCTGTTTGCATGTAACCTCAATAAAAAGCAGGCTGTGTGCTCCAGCACTTCAGACCTATTTTCTGTCCCTCTAACTTGCAGCTTTGACTCATGTTTGTAGGGGACAGCTTCAGCTAATATCACTACAGGGATTGCTATGTTTTTCATACTCCCTTAGCTACAGGGGATTGCTACAGAAGGAAGAGGTTCACCTACTGGAGCCTGGTCATAGGTCCAGGGCGCAGAGCAGACGGCGAGATACCAGCCCAGCAGCGGTGGTTCATAGAGTCTGCGTTACTTATGGTGGCTACGCAGCAGTTATAGAGTCTACGGTGCTGCTGCTCCTTTGGTGAGCGCTAGGAGCATCCTTTTCTACGGTCCAACTTCCAGCCAGCCTGGAGGCAACCGTAACAAGTTGCAACCGGGAAATAGAAAAAAACATTGATTAGACACCCAGTACACTTATTTATCCTTAGGCCTTTTTAATAAGAGGGTCCCGGAGCCTCAACCGAAACAACAGCATGAAAGAGGACATATGGCATCCTTTTGAATAATAGATTACAGGAAAGGCATTGATTTTAGAAACCCAGAGATCATTAGTTGCAACCGGGAAATAGAAAAAAACATTGATTAGACACCCAGTACACTTATTTATCCTTAGGCCTTTTTAATAAGAGGGTCCCGGAGCCTCAACTGAAACAACAGCATGAAAGAGGACATATGGCATCCTTTTGAATAATAGATTACAGGAAAGGCATTGATTTTAGAAACCCGGGGATAATTTGTTGCAACCGGGAATTTGAATCAAACAAATGATTCGATGGACACCCAGTACACTTCTTTCTCCTTCGGCCTTTTTATAAGAGGGTCCAGGACCCTCAAAAAAACACCAGCAGGAAAGAGGACGTATGGCATCCTTTTGAACAATAGAGTACAGGTACAGCATTGATTTTACAAACCCAGAGATAATTTTGGTCAAATGTGAAATAGAAAAAAAAATTGAGTGGACACCAAGTACACCTCTTTCTCCTTAGGCCTTTTTATAAGAGGGTCCAGGACCCTCAAACAAAATACCAGCAGGAAAGAGAACATATGTTATCCTTTTGAACAATAGAGTACTGGTACGGCATTGATTTTAGAAACCCACAGATAATTGTTTGGAAAAGTGAAATAGCCCCAAAAACCATGCTTGGACTCCCACTCCAGGTCGTTCTCCTTCAGCCTTTTTATAAGAGGGTCCAGCACCCTCAACAGAAACAACTGCAGGAAACACCACCACATATGCCATCCTTTTGCACAAGTGAGTACAGGTATGGCATCCATTTTAGAAACCCAGAGATAATTGAGAGGAACCAGGAACATTTTTCTAAAAAATTGATGGGCCACCCAATACAGGTCGTTCTCCTTCAGCCTTTTTATACCATGGGCCACGACCCGCAACAGGCACAACAGCATGAAACACCACATATGCCACCCTTTTGCACAATAGAGTACAGGTATGGCATAGATGGAACACAGAGATAATTTAGAGCAACCAAGAGACGGATAAAGATGCTTGGTCGGTCCTCCTCCTTCAAATTTGTGGCATTTTGCATTCAATTTATTGGTCCACCAGATATGAGTGGTGTGCTAAGTTGTACAATTCGTAACAGTTTAATCACTAGTGTTATGTGCCTTATTTTTTTTATTTGAGTTTTGTACCCACAGAGCTGCAGCAGAGGCCAGAAAAATAAGGAATGTACAAATGACTGAAAAATGTGGGTATTGTTGTAGCAACTGCTGTAGCAGCGGCCAGAAAAATTGATGAACACTAGTTGTTGGCGGATAAGTCAAGCAAGTCCTCCGGCTTTATAAAAAAAAAAAAAGGCCAGCCTGTGTACCAGTTGTAGCCCAAGCCAGCTCATCTCATCATCAGGCCTTTTTTATTCAAATGTATCGCCCAATGTCAGTCCCTTCGGGATCCAGCCCTCATTAATTTTTATAAAAGTGAGATAGTCAAGGCTTTTTTGACCTAGGCGACTTCTCTTCTCAGTGACAAAACCTCCTGCTGCTCTGAAAGTCCTTTCGGACAGGACACTTGAAGTGGGGCAGGCCAGAAGTTCCATTGCAAATTGGGATAGCTCAGGCCACAAGTCCAGCCTGCACACCCAGTAGTCAAGGGGTCCATCGCTCCTGAGAGTGTCGAGATCCGCAGTTAAAGCTAGGTAGTCTGCTACCTGTCGGTTGAGTCTTTCTCTAAGGCTGGATCCCGAAAGGCTCTGATGGTGCATGGGAGTTAAAAAGGTACGCATGTCCTCCATCAACAAGACGTCAGGAAAGCGTGGTTGGAGGAGGAGGAGTAATTTCATCTCTTCCCCTGTTACATTCCCGTGGTGCTGTGACATCACCCTTATACGCTGTGTAAAGCATAGTTTTTAATTTATTGTTAAAATGCTCCATCCTTTCTGACTTGCGGGAATTTAGTAACATTTCAGGCACTTTATGCTTATACCGGGGGTCGAGGAGCGTGGAGACCCAGTACAGGTCGTTCTCCTTCAGCTTTTTTATACGAGGGTCCCTCAACAGATACGACAGCATGAAAGAACCCATTTGAACAAGGTTGGATGCCGAGTTAATCATGTCCCGTTCCTCCTCCTCACTGATCTCACTGATGGTATCTTCTTCCCCCCAGCCACGTACAACACCACAGGTACCAGAGAGGTGACAACAACGAGCACCCTGGGATGCCTGTTGTGCTCGGTCTTCCTCCTCCTCCTCCTCCTCCTCAAAGCCACATTCCTCCTCTGACTCCTCTTCCTCACAATCCTCTTCTTGCGTTGCCGCAGGTCCAGCAAGCGATGCTGATAAGGCTGTTTGTGGGGGTGACGGACACCACAACTCTTCCTCTTCACGCTCATCTACTGCCTGATCCAGCACTCTTCGCAGGGCACGCTCCAGGAAGAAAACAAATGGTATGATGTCGCTGATGGTGCCTTCGGTGCGACTGACAAGGTTTGTCACCTCCTCAAAAGGATGCATGAGCCTACAGGCATTGCGCATGAGCGTCCAGTAATTTGGCAAAAATATCCCCAGCTCCCCAGAGGCTGTCCTAGCACCCCGGTCATACAAATACTCATTAACAGCTTTTTCTTGTTGGAGCAGGCGGTCAAACATTAGGAGTGTTGAATTCCACCGTGTTGGGCTGTCGCAAATCAAGCGCCTCACTGGCAGGTTGTTTCGACGCTGGATATCTGACAAGTGCGCCATGGCCATGTAGGAATGCCTGAAATGGCCACACACCTTCCTGGCCTGCTTCAGGATGTCCTGTAAGCCTGGGTACTTATGGACAAATCGTTGTACAATTAGATTACACACATGTGCCATGCACGGCACATGTGTCAACTTGCCCAATTTCAATGCCGCCACCAAATTACTTCCATTGTCAGAAACAACCTTGCCAATCTCCAGTTGGTGCGGAGTCAGCCACTAATCCACCTGTGCGTTCAGGGCGGTCAGGAGTGCTGGTGCGGTGTGACTCTCCGCTTTCAGGCAAGTCAACCCCAAGACGGCGTGACACTGCCGTACCTGGGATGTAGCATAGTACCTGGGGAGCTGGGGGGGTGCCATAGATGTGGAGCAAGACGCAGAAGTTGAAGAGGACTCAGCCGAGGAAGAGGTTATGGAAGAGGATGGAGTAGGAGGAGTAGAGGAGGTAGCAGCAGGCCTGCCTGCAAGTCGTGGCGGTGTCACCAACTCTTCTGCAGAGCCACGCATTCCATGCTTGTCAGAAGTCAGCAGGTTTACCCAATGTGCAGTGTAGGTGATATACCTGCCCTGACCATGCTTTGCAGACCAGCTATCCGTGGTCATATGGACCCTTGCCCCAACGCTGTGTGCCAGACATGCCATAACTTCCTTTCTCACAACAGAGTACAGGTTTGGGATTGCCTTTTGTGAAAAGAAATTTCTGCCAGGTACCTTCCACTACGGTGTCCCAATAGATACAAATTTTTTGAAAGCATCAGACTCCACCAGCTTGTATGGTAAAAGCTGGTGGGCTAAGAGTTCAGACAAGCCAGCTGTCAGACGCCGGGCAAGGGGGTGACTTTGAGAAATTGGCTTCTTACGCTCAAACATGTCCTTGACAGACACCTGACTGTGGGCAGATGACCAGGAACTGCTACGTAAGAGAGACTGAGTGGAGGATGGTTGAGAGGGGGCAAGGAGGACAGCACTGGTTGACGTGGCTGAAGATGCTGGAGCAGGAGGAGGAGGGCAGCTTTGAGTTTGTGTGCTGCTTCTACTCATGTGTTCTTCCCATCGGCGTTTGCAAATGGCATCGCTGTTGTCAGAGGCAGACACACAAAAAAAATGCCACACTGCTGAGCTCTGCGATGACGGCATTCTGGTGGTGGCAACAGCATGCGTTCATGGGCGTCAGGGTGCTGTCTGGCTGACCCCTGGTGACGATGCATGCTGTCTGACTGTGCCACTAGCTCCTTGAGACGACCTCCCCATGCTTCCAAATCGTCTCCTCCTCCTCTCTGTCTCCCCATCTGAACTTTCCCCCTCTTCTTCTTCTCTTTTAGCAGGCACCCACGTGACATCCACCGACACATCATCATCAACCACTTCACTTGTATCTGAAACATCAAGAAAGGAAGCAGCAGCGGGTACAACATCATCATCATCATCACACCGTACCTCCATGTCTGTAATGCTGCCTGACTGAGACTGATCACTATTATCTACATCCTCTGTCAATGATGGTTGCGCATCACTCATTTCTTCCAAATGATGTGTCAATAACTCCTGTGACAGATCAAGTGAAGCGGCTGTGGTGCTAGTGTTGGTGGTGGCGACAGGCGGGGGAGTGGCACTGGTCACTTGAGACCTGCCCAAAGCACAGCTGGACGTAGATGGTGCGTCAAGGTTAGGAGGACTAGCAGTGGAAGCTGAAGAAGATTGGGTGTCCTGTGTTAGCCATTCAACTAGGTCCTCCTCAGAACTTTTTGCGTCCCCCCTGGCACCCGGCGTCTGAACAATGTGCATATTTGTAGGGTCTAAAGGAATCACAGCACCACGACCACCACCACGGAACCTGCGGGGTGGCCTGCCTCTACCTGTCATTTTTTTTAAAATGGACACTAACAATACTATTACACCAAAGTGGTGGCACTGTGAAAGTGGGCACAGTATACGCTGTGAGACTGACAACAACAAAAAAGACAGTTTTAAAAATCACAAATTGTTAATTTTTTTAAATATTACAAGTACTGTGACAACAAATATGATTGTTTGGCACTAGTTGGCAAATGGGCCTGTCTGGCACACACGCTGGGAGAAAGGAAACTGCAATTCAATGGCACTAGGAGACTGAAGAATCACAGTCAAAACAGTTATGATTAACAAAAATTCCAATCCTGTTGCAATAAATATGATTGGTGGCACTAATTCGCTAGTTGGGACTGGCACACAGGCAGGCAGGCAGGAGGAAAATGCAATTCAAGGGCACTAGTAGACTGCAGATTGACAGTCAAAACAGTGATGATTGACAAATTTTGCTATACTGTTAAAAGAAATATGATTGCTGGCACTAATTGGATAGTTGGGCCTGGCACACAGGCTGGCAGGCAGTAGAAAAGTGCAATTCAATGGCACGAGCAAACTGAGGATTAAGATCAACAATCAAAATTTTTTTAATTTTAATTATAAACTATACTGTGACAACAATTATGATTGGTGTAAATAGTTGGCAAGACGGCCTGGCACATAAGGCTGGCAGGCAGGAGGTAAATGCAATTCAAGGACACTAAGAGACTGAATACTGACAGTCAAAACAGTGATGATTGACAATTTTTGCAATACTGTTAAAAGAAATATGATTGCTGGCAATAATTGGCTAGGTGGGCCTGGCACACAGCAGGCTGCAAGGCAGGAGGAAAGTGCAATTCAATGGCACCAGCAAACTGAGGATTCACAACAACTATTACCAAAAATTTTAATTTTTAATTATTAAGAATACTGTGACAACAAATATGATTGGTGTAAATATTTTTCAAGTAGGCCTGGCACACAGGCTTGGAAGGCAGTAGAAAAGTGCAATTCTAGGGCACGAGCAAACTGAGGATTAAGATCAACAATCAAGAATTTTTTAATTTTAATTAGTAACTATACTGTGACAACAATTATGATTGGTGTAAATAGTTGGCAAGACGGCCTGGCACAAATGGCTGGCAGGCAAGAGGTAGATGCAATTCAAGGACACTAAGAGACTGAATACTGACAGTCAAAACAGTGATGATTGACAATTTTTGCAATACTGTTAAAAGAAATATGATTGCTGGCAATAATTGGCTAGGTGGGCCTGGCACACAGCAGGCTGCAAGGCAGGAGGAAAGTGAAATTCAATGGCACCAGCAAACTGAGGATTCACAACAACTATTACCAAAAATTTTAATTTTTAATTATTAAGAATACTGTGACAACAAATATGATTGGTGTAAATATTTTTCAAGTAGGCCTGGCACACAGGCTTGGAAGGCAATAGAAAAGTGCAATTCTAGGGCACGAGCAAACTGAGGATTAAGATCAACAATCAAGAATTTTTAAATTTTAATTAGTAACTATACTGTGACAACAATTATGATTGGTGTAAATAGTTGGCAAGACGGCCTGGCACAAAAGGCTGGCAGGCAGGAGGTAAATGCAATTCAAGGACACTAAGAGACTGAATACTGACAGTCAAAACAGTGATGATTGACAATTTTTGCAATACTGTTAAAAGAAATATGATTGCTGGCAATAATTGGCTAGGTGGGCCTGGCACACAGCAGGCTGCAAGGCAGGAGGAAAGTGCAATTCAATGGCACCAGCAAACTGAGGAATCACAACAACTATTACCAAAAATTTTAATTTTTAATTATTAAGAATACTGTGACAACAAATATGATTGGTGTAAATATTTTTCAAGTAGGCCTGGCACACAGGCTTGGAAGGCAGTAGAAAAGTGCAATTCTAGGGCACGAGCAAACTGAGGATTAAGATCAACAATCAAGAATTTTTTAATTTTAATTAGTAACTATACTGTGACAACAATTATGATTGGTGTAAATAGTTGGCAAGACGGCCTGGCACAAAAGGCTGGCAGGCAAGAGGTAGATGCAATTCAAGGACACTAGGAGACTGATTACTGACAGTCAAAACAGTGATGATTGACAATTTTTGCAATACTTTTAAAAGAAATATGATTGCTGGCAATAATTGGCTAGGTGGGCCTGGCACACAGCAGGCTGCAAGGCAGGAGGAAAGTGAAATTCAATGGCACCAGCAAACTGAGGATTCACAACAACTATTACCAAAAATTTAAATTTTTAATTATTAAGAATACTGTGACAACAAATATGATTGGTGTAAATATTTTTCAAGTAGGCCTGGCACACAGGCTTGGAAGGCAGTAGAAAAGTGCAATTCTAGGGCACGAGCAAACTGAGGATTAAGATCAACAATCAAGAATTTTTTAATTTTAATTAGTAACTATACTGTGACAACAATTATGATTGGTGTAAATAGTTGGCAAGATGGCCTGGCACAAAAGGCTGGCAGGCAGGAGGTAAATGCAATTCAAGGACACTAAGAGACTGAATACTGACAGTCAAAACAGTGATGATTGACAATTTTTGCAATACTGTTAAAAGAAATATGATTGCTGGCAATAATTGGCTAGGTGGGCCTGGCACACAGCAGGCTGCAAGGCAGGAGGAAAGTGCAATTCAATGGCACCAGCAAACTGAGGATTCACAACAACTATTACCAAAAAATTTAATTTTTAATTATTAAGAATACTGTGACAACAAATATGATTGGTGTAAATATTTTTCAAGTAGGCCTGGCATACAGGCTTGGAAGGCAGTAGAAAAGTGCAATTCTAGGGCACGAGCAAACTGAGGATTAAGATCATCAACAATCAAGAATTTTTTAATTTTAATTAGTAACTATACTGTGACAAAAAATTATGATTGGTGTAAATAGTTGGCAAGACGGCCTGGCACAAAAGGCTGGCAGGCAGGAGGTAAATGCAATTCAAGGACACTAAGAGACTTAATACTGACAGTCAAAACAGTGATGATTGACAATTTTTGCAATACTGTTAAAAGAAATATGATTGCTGGCAATAATTGGCTAGGTGGGCCTGGCACACAGCAGGCTGCAAGGCAGGAGGAAAGTGCAATTCAATGGCACCAGCAAACTGAGGATTCACAACAACTATTACCAAAAATTTTAATTTTTAATTATTAAGAATACTGTGACAACAAATATGATTGGTGTAAATATTTTTCAAGTAGGCCTGGCACACAGGCTTGGAAGGCAGTACAAAAGTGCAATTCTAGGGCACAAGCAAACTGAGGATTAATATCATCAACAATCAAGAATTTTTTAATTTTAATTAGTAACTATACTGTGACAAAAAATTATGATTGGTGTAAATAGTTGGCAAGATGGCCTGGCACAAAAGGCTGGCAGGCAGGAGGTAGATGCAATTCAAGGACACTAGGTGACTGATTACTGACAGTCAAAACAGTGATGATTGACAATTTTTGCAATACTGTTAAAAGAAATATGATTGCTGGCAATAATTGGCTAGGTGGGCCTAGCACACAGCAGGCTGCAAGGCAGGAGGAAAGTGAAATTCAATGGCACCAGCAAACTGAGGATTCACAACAACTATTACCAAAAATTTTAATTTTTAATTATTAAGAATACTGTGACAACAAATATGATTGGTGTAAATATTTTTCAAGTAGGCCTGGCACACAGGCTTGGAAGGCAGTAGAAAAGTGCAATTCTAGGGCACGAGCAAACTGAGGATTAAGATCAACAATCAAGAATTTTTTAATTTTAATTAGTAACTATACTGTGACAACAATTATGATTGGTGTAAATAGTTGGCAAGACGGCCTGGCACAAAAGGCTGGCAGGCAGGAGGTAAATGCAATTCAAGGACACTAGGAGACTGAATACTGACAGTCAAAACAGTGATGATTGACAATTTTTGCAATACTGTTAAAAGAAATATGATTGCTGGCAATAATTGACTAGGTGGGCCTGGCACACAGCAGGCTGCAAGGCAGGAGGAAAGTGCAATTCAATGGCACCAGCAAACTGAGGATTCACAACAACTATCACCAAAAATGTAAATTTTTAATTATTAAGAATACTGTAACAACAAATATGATTGGTGTAAATATTTTTCAAGTAGGCCTGGCACACAGGCTTGGAAGGCAGTAGAAAAGTGCAATTCTATGGCACGAGCAAACAGGATTAAGATCAACAATCAAAAATTTTTAAATTTTAATTAGTAACTATACTGTCTGTGACAACAATTATGATTGGTGTAAATAGTTGGCTAGACGGCCTGGCACAAAAGGCTGGCAGTGGCAGGCAGGAGGTAAATGCAATTCAATGACACTAGGAGACTGAATATTTGCAGTCCAAAAAATTATGATTTTTATTTTTTTATATACTGTTACAAGAATTATGATTGGTGCCACTAATTGGCTAGTTGGGCCTGGCACACAGGCTGGCAGATATGAGTCGTGGATGGTAGGTAGGGCAGCAATTTAACACAGTATGCAGTGTAAGTGACAAAAACACAGGCCTGATAGAAAATTAAGTTAGATTACACTAGCAAATTATTTTAAAATTTTAGATTTTAATATTAAAATTATGTTAAGAAGTGCAATGCACATATGACTCTATGAGTGGTCACACTGGCTGGCTGCTACGTAGGGCAGCAATTAACAACAGTATGCTGTGTTAGTCAGATAGACAGTTAGACACAGGCCTGATAGAAAATAAAATTAGATTACACTAGCATAATGATTTAAAGACTTTTTTTGGGGAATTTAAAGAAAAAGGTTAAGCACATACATATGAGTCTTGGCTGATAGCCTTGGAAGGGCAGCTATTACAAACAGTAGGCTCTGTAAGTCAGATACACACACGCCTGATAGAAAATACTATTAGATTACACTAGAAAAATGATTTAAATTATTTTTTTGGGGGGGAAATTAAAAAAAGGTTAAACACATATGAGTCGTGGCTCATAGACTAGGGAGGGCAGCAAGTAAACACAGTAGGCTCTGTATGTCAGCAAAACACACAGGCCTGATAGAAAATTATATTAGATTACACTATCAAACAAATTTAAAAAAAAAAAAAATTATATTTAAATTAAGGTGAAGAAGATATGAGTGCTGGGTGGCTGCCTGGCACAGACCAATTAACCAAAAGACTGAAAAAAATGAGGTATATTAATGCTGAGTGAGCCTGACAGACACAAGCCTGATAGTAAATGTAATTAGATTACACTAGCAAAATATTTTTTTATTTTTTTTTTAAATTTAAAATAATGTTATAAACGGATATTAACACTGGTGGCTGGCACAGAGCAATGAACCAGAGTATATGCTGTGTGACACAGGCCTGATAGAAAATGAAAAAAAATTACACTAGCAAAATAATTAAATTTTTTGGTTAGTTAAATTTAAACTAATGTTGTTAGGGAGATATCAGTGGTGGCAGTAATCACAGCATATGCTGTGAGCCTTAAACACACAGCCTGAAAGCCAGGCAAATGCTAATAAAAAAAAAACGGAAAAAAAAAAAAAAACGGCACGAAATATAGCCCTAAAAAGGGCTTTTTGGGGTGCTGTGCTTGCAGCAGAGATGAGTGGAGTCCTTCTGGACTGTAGTGGACACTAAATACACTAGCCTAGCTATGTTTTTCCTATTAATGTCAGGAGCAAAAACACAACACGTCCTCTCATTAAGAAAGCAAGGTCGTTATGAGTCTAAAATGGCGGATTCGGAGTAGCTGGGAGGGTCTGTGAGGGAGTGTCTGATGTTGATTGGCTCTAATGTGTCAGACGGCTGTGACATAAAGGGTCAAAGTTTCCTCAATGATGACACATAGGGGCGGATCGAACATCGCCATGTGTTCGCCCACAAACGCGAACGCGAACAAGCTATGTTCGCTGTGAACCGTTCGCGGGCGAACAGTTCGGGACATCACTAATGTTAAGCAGATATCAGTGGTGGCACTAATCACAGTATATATTGTGAGCCTCACACACAGGCTGAATGCCAGGCAAATGCAAATAAAAATACAAAGAAAAAAAAAAAAAAATGACTGAAGTTATAGCCCTAAAAAGGGCTTTTTGGGGTGATGTCCTTGCAGCAGAGATGAGATGAGTCATTCAGGACACTAAATACAATAGCCTAGCTATCTATTTCCCTATAATGTCAGCAGCAGCAGCACTAAAGCTCCTCTCACTAAGAAAGCAAGATCGTAATGTGTCTAAAATGGCTGCTGCCCAGGAGCTGGGAGGGTCTGTGAGGGAGTGTCTGCTGCTGATTGGCTCAAATGTGTCTGCAGGCTGTGAGATACAGGGTCAAACTTTCCTCAATGATGACACATAGGGGGCGGATCAAACATCGCATATGTTCGCCCACAGCGGCGAACGTGAACAAGCTATGTTCGCAGGCGAACAGTTCGGGACATCACTACTGTGTAATATATTGTTATTAGATAGTGTTATTATGTGTGTAACTGTACTGTGTAATGTATTGTTATTAAATGGTGTTATGAGTGTAACTGTACTGTGTAATGTATTGTTATTAGATAGTGTTATTATGAGTGTAACTGTACTGTGTAATGTATGTTTATTAGACAGTGTTATTATGTGTGTTACTGTACTGTGTAATGTATATTTATTAGACAGTGTTATTATGAGTGTTACTGTACTGTGTAATGTATATTTATTAGATAGTGTTATTATGTGTGTTACTGTACTGTGTAATGTATATTTATTAGATGGTGTTATTATGTGTGTAACTGTACTGTGTAATGTATATTTATTAGACAGTGTTATTATGAGTGTAACTGTACTGTGTAATGTATATTTATTAGACAGTGTTATTATGAGTGTAACTGTACTGTGTAATGTATATTTATTAGATAGTGTTATTATGAGTGTTACTGTACTGTGTAATGTATGTTTATTAGACAGTGTTATTATGTGTGTTACTGTACTGTGTAATGTATATTTATTAGACAGTGTTATTATGAGTGTAACTGTACTGTGTAATGTATATTTATTAGATAGTGTTATTATGAGTGTAACTGTACTGTGTAATGTATATTTATTAGATAGTGTTATTATGAGTGTTACTGTACTGTGTAATGTATGTTTATTAGACAGTGTTATTATGTGTGTTACTGTACTGTGTAATGTATATTTATTAGACAGTGTTATTATGAGTGTAACTGTACTGTGTAATGTATATTTATTAGACAGTGTTATTATGAGTGTAACTGTACTGTGTAATGTATATTTATTAGATAGTGTTATTATGAGTGTTACTGTACTGTGTAATGTATGTTTATTAGACATTGTTATTATGTGTGTTACTGTACTGTGTAATGTATATTTATTAGACAGTGTTATTATGAGTGTAACTGTACTGTGTAATGTATATTTATTAGATAGTGTTATTATGAGTGTAACTGTACTGTGTAATGTATATTTATTAGATAGTGTTATTATGAGTGTTACTGTACTGTGTAATGTATGTTTATTAGACAGTGTTATTATGTGTGTTACTGTACTGTGTAATGTATATTTATTAGACAGTGTTATTATGAGTGTAACTGTACTGTGTAATGTATTTTTTAATTGATTTGTGAGATTTTTTTGTTTCGCAAAAAAGATAACCATAGCTTGTGCTAAACTGACAAGCATTAACTTCAAATGTGCTCAATCAATTGCATTTATTTTCAACTTTTAATACGAGTGAAAAATACGAGTGAAAACACTTGCGTTAAACCCCTTTTGCTTGCGCGGATTTGTTAGCACTCCACTCGTAATCTAGCCCTTTATGGCGTTTTTTAATGTATGGTTGTTTAATATTTGTGTAGTAATAATCCTGGTCCCTATTTCATGGTTGTGCAGGAAGTCAGCGTTACACACATCATATCTTTCTATCTTTAGTTAGAAAATAATGGCGCTATATACGTAGAGGTGAGTGCCCAACCTAATCTTGTGGAATGTATAAACAGATAGTAATCAGTCTTTAGAACTGTTAATAAGTTACCAACGTTCACGAACATTACTCTTCTACAGATAGTTTGTGTCTTTCTGATTGGTCACACACATTGGCACCAAGCTCTTGTGTTAATGTGTAAGCTGGACGGAATATCAATCGCACGGCTAAACTAAAGATCTGCACTGAAGTCAGGTGCTGCGGTGCTCAGCCGTTTGTACAGTAACTTATTAGCAATTGCAGAGAACTAGCACAACAACATAGAAATAACAGAAGTAAATCTACATAAATTAAAGGGACATGAAACTCACATTTTTAAACAACTTTCCAATTTACTTCTAATATCAAATTTGAATGAAAAATGGGAAAAATATACAAACAATCTCTCATACATATGGATACCCAAGGTCCTTTTGAACTTTTTGAAAAAGCCGTGACACGGCAAAACATGTCCGGGTGGTTTCGGGAGTCATTGGGGACTCCTATTTTTTAACTTAATTCTCTCATGCTTGGGTAAACCTTTAGATGATGTATCACTCTAATCCGGGAGTTAATGTAGAAAAGAGCATTTATAGGCATGCAAGAAAGGTGTCATTTATAGAATATGTGGCACTAGTTCCACACTGAGCTTATTTACCTGTTTGATAACCTAGGTGTTAATGCAGAGATTCTACATTCAATATCGCAACCTGGATCAATCCTGTAGAATATGTTGGTTTCTGTGTTTGCTACTGTTTTAGTTTAACTTCAGCCTCTTATTAGGCATTTGTTTGTGGTTGGATCCTTATCCTATTATATAAAAGGCCAAGTGTGTTTGTCCAAAGCTGTCATGCGCAGTAGAGACAACACGATGACAAACACACCTGGACTTACCTGACAATCCATGCTGTTTGGGTGAAACTGGGCGTGGCCGGGCGGGAGTGTGGGCGTGGTGGGGGCATGGTCGGGCAGGTCAGCGCGACTGAGAGAAATAGAAAGAGAGGGGGAGAGACAAAAAGAGATAGGAAAGAGCTAAAGAGAGGTGGAAGAGCAGAAGAGAGGGGGCAGTGCAGAAGAGAGGGGGGAGAGAGCAAAATAGAAGGGAAAGAGCAAAAGAGAGGGGAAAGAGCAGAATAGAGGGAAGAGAGAGAAAAAGAGAGGGGGATAGAGAGCAAAAGAGAGGGGGAGAAGGAGAAAAAGAGAGGGGGAGAGATAGCAAAAGAGGGGGGAGAGAGAGCAAAAGAGGGGGATGGAGAGAGAGCAAAAGAGAGGGGAGAGAGACAGAGCAAAAGAGAGGGGGGGAGAGCAAAAGAGAGGGATGGAGAGAAAGAGCAAAAGAGAGGGATTGAGAGAGAGAGCAAAAAAAAGGAGAGAGAGACAGAGCAAAAGAGAGGGGGAGAGAGAGAGCGCAAAAGAGAGGGGGAGAGAGAGTGCAAAAGAGAGGGGGGAGAGAGAGCGCAAAAGAGAGGGGGAGAGAGAGCGCAAAAGAGAGGGGGAGAGAGAACACGCAAAAGAAGGGGGGAGAGAGAGCGTAAAAGAGAGGGGAGAGAGAGGGCAAAAGAGAGGGGGAAAGAGAGCAAAAGAGGGGGGAGAGAGAGAGCAAAAGGGAGGGGGAGAGAGAGCAAAGAGAGGGGGAGAGAGCAAAATAGAGGGGGGAGAGAAAGCAAAAGAGAGGGGGAGAGAGTGAGCAAAAGAGAGGGGGAGAGAGCAAAAGAGAGGTGGAGGGAGAGAGCGCAAAAGAGAGGGGGAGAGAGCACAAAAGAGAGGGGGAGAGAGAGCAAAAGAGAGGGGGAGAGAGAGCAAAAAGAGAGGTGGAGCGAGAGAGAGCGCAAAAGAGAGGGGGAGAGAGCGCAAAAGAGTGGGGGAGTGAGCACAAAAGAGTGGGGGAGAGAGAGCAAAAGAGGGGAGAGAGAGAGAGCAAAAGAGAGGGATGGAGAGAGAGCAAAAGAGAGGGGAGAGAGACAGAGCAAAAGAGGGGAGAGAGAGAGCAAAAGAGAGGGATGGAGAGAGAGCAAAAGAGAGGGGAGAGAGGGAGCAAAAGAGAGGGGGAGAGAGCAAAAGAGAGGTGAAGGGAGAGAGAGTGCAAAAGAGAGGGGGAGAGAGCACAAAAGAGAGGGGGAGAGAGAACGTGCAAAATAGAGAGAGAACACAAAAGAGAGGGGGAGAGAGAGAGCATAAAAGAGAGGGGGAGAGAGAGCGCAAAATAGAGGGAGAGAGATAGCAAAAGAGGGGGGAGAGAGAGCAAAAGAGAGGGGGGAGAGAGAGGAAAAGAGAGGGAGGAGAGAGCAAAAGAGAGGGGGGAGAGAATGCAAAATAGAGGGGGAGAGAGCGCAAAAGAGAGGGGGAGAGAGCACAAAAGAGGGGGAGAGAGCAAAAAGAGAGGGGGAGAGAGCAAAAGAGAGGTGGAGCGAGAGAGAGCGCAAAAGAGAGGGGGAGAGAGCGCAAAAGAGTCGGAGAGAGAGCACAAAAGAGTGGGGGAGAGAGAGCGCAAAAGAGAGGGGGGAGAGAGAGAGTCAAAGAGAGGTGGAGCAAGAGAGAGCATAAAAGAGAGGGGGAGAGAGATAGCAAAAGAGAGAGGGAGCAAAAGAGGGGGGAGAGAGAGAGCAAAAGAGAGGTGGAGAGAGAGAGAGCACAAAAGAGAGGGGGAGAGGGGGGCGGAGCTAACTGCTGGAGAGAGAAGACGTGCTTTCAGGAGCTCCTCTCTAGATAGCATAACTTTTAATCAATTTTAAGCTTAAAAGTGAACTTTTGAAGCCTATTTCTTCTGACTTCGAGTGCACAAAAGAATAGGGATCTATCCTGGTGACCCTGTGCTGTTATACTGCACCTTTTAAACATTTTGGTTGGCGAAGGTCTGATCGAGATTAATCCCTCCGGAGGGTCGGGGCTCCGCTCCGGAGGCCTAATTACCACATCTAACAGCTTTTCACCGGAACCTGTCTCTACTCCACACTACACTCCGGAGGGTCGGGGATCCGCTCCGGAGTTCTTAACGAACATACTCCTGCAGTGCAGTCACGCTACCATCCTTCCTAGTGCCCCGGGGAGGGCCGACGACATCAGCCGCCAGAGGAAAACTGAGACCGTCTTTGCCGAAAAAGGATCAAGGCTCTTATTAAGTACCTGAAGCTACATACCGCAGGCTCCGGAGGGCCGGGGTTCCGCTCCGGAGCTGAAGAACTAAACTACATCAGCAGACTTGGGGTAGCGGAGGCCTTGCTGCACCGGCCCTGGGTCCCTCATAGCAGCCAAGCTCCCTCCGGAACACACGGACATCCTGCGCCTTCCGCGCAGGCTACTGAGAAGAAGCGGAGGAAATTAGAGAATTACCGGGGACTCCCATCTGATCCTGTCTTGCAGCACCAAGGTGAGACTCCCTGATATTGGGCCTGTCGGGGTCTTCTGGCGCGAACCGCGGCCATTTTGACTGTATAGTGAAATGGTGCCCGGCGGGCCCTGAGGCCTACAGAACTGCCGACAAAGCCCAGTATACCGTCCAGCTCCAGGAGCGCAAGCGGACCCCCCAGAGAGGTGAGCCGAAACTTCCACATTTAGACAGACCGGGTGAGTCGCATGTAGCTCCCCCCACAGCTGCATGAGGCTACTTGATCATTGACACCCATACTGTGCCTGTACCTCGCATGCAGGTGATTAAGCCCTGGCCTCCAAGGACACTAGTCACTCCATAATCCAGCCTGCTGGCTCCCTCAACAACTGTCCTCCCTGACTGAAACTTTATAGAATAATTGCATAAGGGCTACCTGCAATAATAAGCATCCACCCTCTGACATTTGGCAGTTTTTGTTCAGCGCTGGAGATGCAAGTTCTATGTTGAGGGTATTACATAACTAGCTGCCTGATATCAGTTATTCCCTCATTGTGGCCTGATCACAGAGCAAAACTATTAGGCTCATTTAGTACCCACATACTCCATCTGGGGTCACTCCTCACCACTATACAGCATATCCAATTTTACAAGACATTGCTTAGCTGGGAATGGTCACTACTTGTGGCAGGCCCTAAATATTACCTTATAGGCCTCTAATACCAATAGACCTACAATCAAGTTTTTGGGGAAGACAAATTACATAACCTCTGCTCATCTGGGGTCCCATCTCCCCATAGTTGCCCACACAGAGACATAAAGTGTGGCCTGTCCAGGACCTATATTCCCCTACACTTTTAACTCTTGTAATAGCAGCTGCGACCTGGGTTTGTGATCAGTGTTCTGCTGGGATCTGACTTTAAGGAATTTGGACACTACATATTATTGAACATAACTTTCTCCTGCAGGTCTAGTCCATAATACTAGCCTTGCCTGTATATTAAGCAACTGTATGCTTCATTTTCTTTGCAGGGACTGCTGTATAATATCGCCCATACTCACTCTGTGATTACATTTTGCCTGAACCCCAGTTGCTCCTGTCTGCTTATTGCAATTACCTGAATTATTTACTATCTTAGGAAGCAAACTTAGCTTCTTGTTCTGAGCACTAGCTGACAGGGGCCACTGCTCCGGGTAATCTAGGTTTATAAGCCCGTCTGTGTAATACTCTTACTCTCTCACCTCATATCTTGACACAGTCAGGCTTGCCCTCACTGAACTAACAATTCACCTGTGGTATACTGACTGATTTCTATACCCTACTGACTAACCCCTCACCTCCCCGCTCCCGCCCGGCTTGTCCGGGTGGGTCACTTCCAACTCCCTTTTCCCTTCCTTCGGGTCGTATCCCCCTGCTCCCCGAGGTGAGGGACTAGCGTGGTGGTAACAAAACTGTACATTCATGTAACTTCTCCTCTTGATGTGTAAATCAGCCCCGCTCCAACAATGTGATAGGTATTATGTAAACTACGTGCTTGATTTTAGTATGTATAACCCTTGAATTTCTTTCAAAACAGCAGGATATTGCTCTTGAGCCTCCAGAGATTCACTACTTTGCCTTCCAGGGATCTAACCATTAACCTATAAGATGCCTCACATGATAAAGAAGCATTCAAAGTCTAACCCCAAACCCAGGAAGACAGTCTTTGACCATTTTGCCCACGTTTCTAAGGAAACCCCATCCCAACCAGGAGGTGCAATGAGTGAACCGGAGTCCCAAGATGAAGAATCTCAATCTAGCCAACACTCAGCATCTTCCTCCCAACATTACATTACAGAATCATCGCTCAAGAAACTTCTGGCCATCCAGACTAAGTCCATCACCCAAGAAATCCAACGCAGCTCAGCTGAACTCAAAAAGGAAATCTCAGAAATTGGTGACAGGGTTGATGCGCTGTAGCGCAAGCAAGATGATCAAGCTGTGGACCAATCCAATATCCTGGCCTATGCTGAAAACCTGGCTGAGCAGATCTCACAATTAGAATCTAAACTGGCTGATATGGAGGACAGATCGAGGCGCAGTAATATCAGATTCAGAGAAGTCCCAGAAACGGTAGCTCCAGCAGATATCCAAGGTTACCTCCAAGACCTCTTCAAAGAGCTGATAGGCACCCCTGATGGACTGTCTGGCACAATGGAGAGAGTGCATAGGGCTCTGCGCCCCAGGTCGGTGAGTTCCGATAAGCCGAGGGACATTGTGGTGTGCTTCCATAGCTACCTATATAAAGATCGCCTCCTTCAAGCTGCTTATCGTAAACCAAACTTAAGTGGAAGGTTCGAGGGAGTACAAATATTACCTGACCTCTCAGCACACACCCTCCAACAGCGCCGACACTTTCAGTCGGTGACCACTGCTCTGCGTAGGGCTAACAACCGTTATCGATGGGGGTTCCCAACCAGACTCATAGTTACCAAAGACAACCAGTCCATAACCATTACCACACCCTCGCAGGGTGCGACCCTGCTGACCTCATGGGGTTTACTAGTCGACCCTCAAAATGTACGGGCTCAACCTCAATCTACCCAGAAAGCTTCAGCTCCTGAGTGGTCAATAAAAGAACAGAGAATAAAAAGACCCAAGACTCAACATCTGCAAGTTCCTCAAGGACGCCCTGAGCATGCTGAATAGGCTCTTTCTGAAGTTACTTGATCTAGTTTATTAATAAGTTGGCTATTAGGTCTCCCCTGATGGTTTCTACTGACTAGCCTGCATTCTGAGGCAGGCAGGTCCCCTGTGAGATTCTATAGGCCGTCACAATGTTCACCTTTCGAATAAGTTATATTTAATAAGTTATGATAAGTATTGTTACCTGCTGTTTTGTAATTACTTCGATTTAAGCACTTTATGTTTTGATAAATTCGTCCCTGGAGCGGGGCTGATGCTTTTGCTACACTGAGTTAGCTCCGGAGCTGTTCATTCAGCCCCCCAATTGAAGCCCACACTAGGGCTCCCTTGAGGTGGACTACTTCCACCACACCAGAGGCACTGCTAAGTGCCACCCTTTCCTACCTACCTTTCCCCCTCCTCTCTATTCTCCCCATTTTGTCTTCCAGGCCTAGGTACAACGACTTCCCGGTCCCAACTCTCAATCACTACTAGACATGACTTCCTCTCCTTTGAGGTTTTTAACCCACAACGTTAGAGGACTTAATACTCCCTTTAAAAGAAGTCTCCTTTTGCGCTCGTTGAGGCACCACAACCCTGACATAGTATTCCTCCAAGAGACGCATTGGTTAAACGATGAACCGATCAGACTCTCCTGTAGGGATTACACGCACATTGAACATGCTCCCTTTACCAAAAAAGCCAGGGGCACTGCAATCCTCTTGCATAAGAGACTAGCTTTTGAACCAGTCATGACCATCAGAGACCCACAGGCCAGATATATTATTCTAATCTGTAATATTAACCACGTGCTCTACACACTTGTCTCAGTCTACCTACCCAACATTCATCAACCTAAGTGCCTCAAACACATCCTCCATGTCATCTCTCAGCACAAACAAGGTAGGGTCATTATCTCGGGCGACTTCAACATGACCTGGGAACCGAATCTAGACAGAAAATCCTTTGACTTAGCTAGGACACCTCCCCCTACAGAAAGACTTTCTGCGAAATTCCGCACACTTATGACAGGCTCAGGGTTCTTCGACATTTGGAGGGCTTTCCACACTCAGGACAGAGACTACACCCACTACTCACCGTCACACCGACAATACGCCAGACTTGACTACATATTTTCTACGGCAGACTCCCTTGACCTAGTAACTAACACGGCTATCCATATTTGCCCTTGGTCTGATCACGACTGTGTTACTATCGACCTTATATCTTCAAATACCACTCGCTCCAGACTCTCCTGGCGTATGCCCCACAACCTTTTGCAAGATATCCCCCTTAGAGAAAAATTACGCACAGAAATCAGAAACTTCCTAGAAATTAATGATCGGGCACAAGTGGGTGATGACACCCTCTGGGGAGCTACTAAAGCGACCATAAGAGGCTTAATGATCTCTGAACAGGCTAAACTACGAAAACAAGCGGGACTCTCACTGTCTCAGTCCCACATTAAACTTAGAGAATTAGAGGCCCTAAATAGAGTAAAGCCTACTAACTCCGTAACGACCCAAATCACCAACATTAAAAACCACATATCTCAACTAGAGCTTCGGAGAACCCAGGACAACTTAACTAAACTGAAGCAACTATACTTCTATAAGGGCAATAAGGCGGATACTCTCTTAGCCAATAAACTTAGAAACAGAACTAGTATCGCACGTATACATGGCATCGTTAAAGGAGGTTCCCTCCTTAAAATCCCCTCACAAATTGGGGAGGCTTTTGCTGAGTTTTACTCCAGCCTCTATAACATAGAAAAAACTGAGAACCCCCCAGTAACCTCAGAAGACTCCATTCGTGAGTACCTAAAAGCACTAAACCTACCGTCCCTCTCACCTGATCAAAAAGACACCTTAAATTCGCCATTCACCCTCAGGGAAGTACAACTGGTTATCAAGAACTCTAAATCATTTAAATCACCTGGTCCAGATGGCTTCCCAGTGCATTTTTATAAAACTTACATCCAAGAGCTCTCCCCCCTGCTTCTTAGACTTTTCAATTTAGCTAGAGATGAAGGCAAATTTAGGAGTGAATTCCTTGAAGCCACGATTGTGACTATACTGAAACCTAATAAAGACCCCTCTTTTTGTGCCAGCTATAGGCCAATCTCACTAATCAATACTGATATTAAGTTCTTCTCCAAAATTCTAGCTAACCGTATTGCTAACCTCCTCCCCTACTTAATCAATCCAGACCAAGTTGGATTTATTCCCAAAAGAGAGGGACCAGATAATACTAGAAGACTCTTGAATGTGATGTCCCTGTCGTCTAGCCTTAATAAACCTATGGCGATTATATCACTAGACGCAGAAAAGGCCTTTGATCGGGTGAGATGGCGGTTTCTGTGGGAAGTACTGGATGCCTTTCCGCTTCAGTTAAGGGACTAGGTTTCCAAACCCCCCCTTTTCAAATCTCCAATGGGACTAGACAGGGTTGCCCCCCCGTCACCCCTACTTTTCGCGCTGGCCATAGAGCCGTTGGCAGAACAAATTAGACGCGACCCACACATGAGCGGGATTACCCTTTGTGGCACCAAGCACAATATAGCTTTATTTGCGGACGATATCACCCTTTTCTCTTCAGATCCCGCGTCCACCCTCCCTAGACTCTTACTTATAGTCAAGGAATTCAGTGCCCATTCTCACTACAAACTAAACATTCCCAAAACTGAGATTTACACCCAAGGCTTCCAGAGCTCGTCTTTGGCCCCTCTAAAACTCAAATTTCCTTTTAGATGGTCGGACACTTCAGTGACCCACTTGGGAGTCAAGTTATCCAATGATTTTCCCCGGATTATTGGGGACAACTACCTCCCTTTGCTATCGGAGCTTCGCTCCCTCGGTAAGAGCTGGAACCTCTCGCAAGTTTCGTGGTTAGGGCGGATAGCAGCATTAAAGATGTCCTTTTTGCCTCGTCTCACATACCTATTCCGCTGTCTGCCAATCAGAGTGCCCAGGCACATTCTGTTACAGTTCCAGAGCGAAATAACTAAACATATATGGCAGGGCAAGCCCCCAAGGGTGGCGCAGAGAGTGCTACAACTACCTAGATCTAAGGGCGGTCTGGGCTCTCCCTCCGTGGTAAGATACTACGAGGGAGCAATGCTCACCCATGTCTCCCAATGGGGAGTCACGCAATCTTCCTGCAAATGGCATTCCATCGAACAGGCTTCACTTCCTTATAACCTAAGTTTACGTGACCTGATATGGACGCCGTCCCATTGCCGTAGGGAACTATCCTTGATAAACCCCATCATCCAGGAATGCCTGAAATTTTGGGATAAAATCCGCCACTCTAGACAAATCGCCCCTCACCCCTCTCCCATAACCTCATTATCCGGCCTGTTAGTAGGCCTACAGGATGCCCACCCTCTGAGATGGACCCAAATTGGAATAAAGGTGGTCTCGGACCTCTGGCTACCGGCACCGGAGTGTGGATTTAAAACTGAGTCCCAATTGGGGGCTGATGTGGCCCTACCCCATACCCTGAAATTTGAATATTACAGAATCAAAAGCTTTATGACCGCCTGGGGCTTCAAGCCTCAGTTAAATCGCCCTCTGACCCCGTGGGAGTCCATCTGGAACCTAGGAAAGAGGCTATATAGACTCCTCTCTAGGCATTACACCCTGTTGGACTCGGAGCCAAACCCAGTTCCGGCCCCTCACCTGGCCAAGTGGAACTCCCTGCTAGACAAATCGCTCACAGTAGACGATTGGGAACAAGCGCTCGAACGAACCAAAAAAGCTGTACATTGCACCACCCTATTTGAAACTTATTATAAGTTGGTGGCCCATTGGTACTATGTGCCCATCAGGCTAGCTAAAATATTCCCTAGCGCATCTCTGTACTGTTGGAGAGAATGTGGTCAGAAAGGGGACGCTCTGCACATTTGGTGGGAGTGCCCTAAAATACACCCTTTATGGACAAAATGTTTTGGAGCCCTCTCCAAACTGGGAATCTCTTTACGTAGCTCTCCTGCAGTTGCCCTATTACACATTGGCACCCACTCTCTCCCCAAACACCATGCTTACATTAGTATATACCTCTTCATGTCCATCAAACACCTGATTGCCTGTGACTGGAAATCAGAGCCCTCACCTAGTTGGACGAGAGTTTGCTACTATATGGCCTATATATATAATATGGAAAAAAGTATATTTTACAACCTAGGTAATTCTGACCTATTTGAGCTTACATGGACCGACTGGAAAGACTCATGATACAACCTGGAGACCTAATGTCCTCACTCCCTCCTAGTTCCTCCCGGAGGGAATGAGAGATCTGACCTAGGGATAATTCTTACCAGACCGAGCTGGATTTCCTTTGAAACACCCACCTACGACCAAGGACTTATTACTCAACCCTTTTCCCTACCCCCTCATCCCACCCTCAGACCTTTCTCCCTTCCCCCCTCTATTTTGGCCTAGTGACCTTTAGGCCACAACTGCGTTATAAAGTACCTTTAATTATATTTGTCCATGATGGTGTTATAAGTACTTCCTTGAACAGTATATCAATTATTTCACAATGTATGTCTATAGGCAGTTTAGAGGACGGACTGTGTCCTCGCATTGTTATATTTGCATTTGTATTGCTCTTTTGGTTTTCTTTAATCGTATATTTATACCTGTAAACTTGATAAGTTTAATAAAGCTCTTTTGAAAACTCAAAAAAAAAAAAAACAACAAAAAAAAAAAAAAACGAAGAACAAACAAAACAAGAAACAGAACAAAAAAAAACAAAAAATAAAAATAAAAGAGAGGGGGAGAGAGTACAAAAGTGAGGGGAGAGAGCAAAAAGAGAGGGGGGAGAGAGAGCAAAAGAGATGTGAAGCGAGAGAGAGAGAGAGCAAAAGAGAGGGGGAGAGAGAGCAAAAGAGAGGGGGGAGAGAAAGCAAAAGAGAGAGGGAGCAAAAGAGGGGGGAGAGAGAGAGCAAAAGAGAGGTGGAGCGAGAGAGAGCGCAAAAGTGAGGGGGAGAGAGTACAAAAGAGAGGGGAGAGAGAGAGCAAAAAGAGAGGGGAGAGAGAGCAAAAGAGATGTGGAGCGAGAGAGAGCGCAAAAGAGAGGGGGGAGAGAGAGCAAAAGAGAGGGGGGGAGAGAAAGCAAAAGAGAGAGGGAGCAAAAGAGGGGGGAGAGACAGAGCAAAAGAGAGGTGGAGCAAGAGAGAGAGCAAAAGAGAGGTGGAGCGAGAGAGAGCGCAAAAGAGAGGGGGGGAGAGCGCAAAAGAGTCGGAGAGAGCACAAAAGAGTGGGGGAGAGAGAGCGCAAAAGAGAGGGGGGAGAGAGAGAGTCAAAGAGTGGTGGAGCAGGAGAGAGCACAAAAGAGAGGGATTGAGAGAGAGAGCAAAAAAAAAGGAGAGAGAGACAGAGCAAAAGAGAGGGGGAGAGAGCGCAAAAGAGATGGGGAGAGAGAGCGCAAAAGAGAGGGGGAGAGAGAACACGCAAAAGAAGGGGGGAGAGAGAGAGCGTAAAAGAGAGGGGAGAGAGAGGGCAAAAGAGAGGGGGAAAGAGAGCAAAAGAGGGGGGAGAGAGAGAGCAAAAGGGAGGGGGGAGAGAGAGCAAAGAGAGGGGGAGAGAGCAAAATAGAGGGGGGAGAGAAAGCAAAAGAGAGGGGGAGAGAGTGAGCAAAAGAGAGGGGGAGAGAGCAAAAGAGAGGTGGAGGGAGAGAGCGCAAAAGAGAGGGGGAGAGAGTACAAAAGAGAGGGGGAGAGAGAGCAAAAGAGAGGGGGAGAGAGAGCAAAAAGAGAGGTGGAGCGAGAGAGAGCGCAAAAGAGAGGGGGAGAGAGCGCAAAAGAGTGGGGGAGTGAGCACAAAAGAGTGGGGGAGAGAGAGCAAAAGAGGGGAGAGAGAGAGAGCAAAAGAGAGGGATGGAGAGAGAGCAAAAGAGAGGGGAGAGAGACAGAGCAAAAGAGGGGAGAGAGAGAGCAAAAGAGAGGGATGGAGAGGGAGCAAAAGAGAGGGGAGAGAGGGAGCAAAAGAGAGGGGGAGAGAGCAAAAGAGAGGTGAAGGGAGAGAGAGTGCAAAAGAGAGGGGGGAGAGAGCGCAAAAGAGAGGGGGAGAGAGCACAAAAGAGAGGGGGAGAGAGAACGTGCAAAATAGAGAGAGAACACAAAAGAGAGGGGGAGAGAGAGAGCATAAAAGAGAGGGGGAGAGAGAGCGCAAAATAGAGGGAGAGAGATAGCAAAAGAGGGGGGAGAGAGAGCAAAAGAGAGGGGGAGAGAGAGCAAAAGAGAGGGAGGAGAGAGCAAAAGAGAGGGGGGAGAGAATGCAAAATAGAGGGGGAGAGAGCGCAAAAGAGAGGGGGAGAGAGCACAAAAGAGGGGGAGAGAGCAAAAAGAGAGGGGGAGAGAGAGAGCAAAAGAGAGGTGGAGCGAGAGAGAGTGCAAAAGAGAGGGGGAGAGAGCGCAAAAGAGTCGGAGAGAGAGCACAAAAGAGTGGGGGAGAGAGAGCGCAAAAGAGAGGGGGGAAAGAGAGAGTCAAAGAGAGGTGGAGCAAGAGAGAGCCTAAAATAGAGGGAGAGAGAGATAGCAAAAGAGAGAGGGAGCAAAAGGGGGGGGAGAGAGAGAGCAAAAGAGAGGTGGAGCGAGAGAGAGCACAAATGAGAGGGGGAGAGAGTACAAAAGTGAGGGGGAGAGAGAGAGCAAAAAGAGAGGGGGGAGAGAGAGCAAAAGAGATGTGAAGCGAGAGAGAGAGAGCAAAAGAGAGGGGGAGAGAGAGCAAAAGAGAGGGGGGAGAGAAAGCAAAAGAGAGAGGGAGCAAAAGAGGGGGGAGAGAGAGAGCAAAAGAGAGGTGGAGCGAGAGAGAGCGCAAAAGAGAGGGGGAGAGAGTACAAAAGAGAGGGGAGAGAGAGAGCAAAAAGAGAGGGGAGAGAGAGCAAAAGAGATGTGGAGCGAGAGAGAGCGCAAAAGAGAGGGGGAGAGAGAGCAAAAGAGAGGGCGGAGAGAAAGCAAAAGAGAGAGTGAGCAAAAGAGGGGGGAGAGACAGAGCAAAAGAGAGGTGGAGCAAGAGAGAGAGCAAAAGAGAGGTGGAGCGAGAGAGAGCACAAAAGAGAGGGGGAGAGAGCGCAAAAGAGTCGGAGAGAGAGCACAAAAGAGTGGGGGAGAGAGAGCGCAAAAGAGAGGGGGGAGAGAGAGAGTCAAAGAGAGGTGGAGCAAGAGAGAGCACAAAAGAGAGGGGGAGAGAGATAGCAAAAGAGAGAGGGAGCAAAAGAGGGGGGAGAGAGAGAGCAAAAGAGAGGTGGAGCGAGAGAGAGCGCAAAAGAGAGGGGGAGAGAGTACAAAAGTGAGGGGGAGAGAGAGAGCAAAAAGAGAGGGGGGAGAGAGAGCAAAAGAGATGTGGAGAGAGAGAGAGAGCAAAAGAGAGGGGGAGAGAGAGCAAAAGAGAGGGGGGAGAGAAAGCAAAAGAGAGAGGGAGCAAAAGAAGGGGGAGAGAGAGAGCAAAAGAGAGGTGGAGCGAGAGAGAGCGCAAAAGAGAGGGGGAGAGAGTACAAAAGAGAGGGGGAGAGAGAGAGCAAAAAGAGAGGGGAGAGAGAGCAAAAGAGATGTGGAGCGAGAGAGAGCGCAAAAGAGAGGGGGAGAGAGAGAAAAGAGGGGAGGGGAGAGAAAGCAAAAGAGAGAGGGAGCAAAAGAGGGGGGAAAGACAGAGCAAAAGAGAGGTGGAGCGAGAGAGAGCGCAAAAGAGAGGGGAGAGAGTACAAAAGAGAGGGGCAAAGAGCACAAAAGAGAGGAGGAGAAAGAGCAAAAGAGTGGGGGAGAGAGAGCAAAAAGAGAGGGGGGAGAGAGAGCAAAAGAGAGGTCAAACGAGAGAGAGCGCAAAAGAGAGGGGGAGAGAGAACAAAAGAGAGGGGGAGAGAGAGCAAAAAGAGAGGGGGGAGAGAGAGCAAAAGAGAGGTGGAATGAGAGAGAGCGCAAAAGAGAGGGGGGAGAGAGCGCAAAAGAGAGGGGGAGAGAGCACAAAAGAGTGGGGGAGAGAGGGCAAAAAGAGAGGGGGGGGAGAGAGAGAGCAAAAGAGAGGTAGAGCGAGATAGCAAAAGAGAGTGGGAGCAAGAGAGAGCGCAAAAGAGAGGGGGAGAGAGCGCAAAAGAGAGGGGAGAGAGATAGCAAGGGGTGGGACCGCTGTACAGCAAAAAATGGCCCGTGTGAACGGGCTTTAGGACTAGTTTATAATATATTGCACTTCACAACATTTGTATCACAGTCTTTTTTGGGCGTTTTTTATATGCAAGATTTTTCTGCTTTATTATTAGCAGGTATATTACAGGCAGCTTTACACTGAATTTAATTAACCATGAGGCAGACTACTTTTAGTTGGCTAAATTAATACATAATCTGTTTTATATTATTTAACCCTGTATAGGATTGAATGCTATAATACTGTGATTAAATCACAGAACCCAGAATAAGCTAATGGCATCTATTTATTAAGCCGTCAACTTACCTGCATTCAACGGCACCAATACGCTCGCCTAAGATCGCCTAACATCTCTGCCGCAGACCTGATTCATTCTCCAAAATTATCAAAAAAGATGTCAAAAAGCTGCGCACCAAGTACGGAGCGATGAGCAGCAGACTGTTGTTAACTAACAGTCATCGATCTCGCTGCTCTTCGGCTTTTTCCCAGCTTTATTGGTACCCTGTCACTAAACACCCACACTATACTAAACTGTTTACCCCTATACCCCCACTCCCGGAGCCCACTGCAAATCTAATAAATGTATTAACCCCTAAACCGCTGCTTACAGACCCCGCCGCAACTAAATAAAGTGTTTAACCCCTAAACCGCCGCTCACGGAGCCCACCGCCACCTACATTATACTTATTAACCCCTAATCTGCCGCCCCCTACACCGCCGCCACCTACATTATATTTATTAACCCCTAATCGGTCCCACCCTACACCGCCACCACCTACCTTATACTTATTAACCCCCTAATCTGCCCCCCTACACCGCCGCCACCTACATTATATTTATTAACCCCTAATCTGCCCCCCCTACACTGCCGCCACCTACATTAAATTTATTAACCCCTAATCTGCCCCCCCTACACCGCTGCCACCTACATTATATTTATTAACCCCTAATCTGCCGCCCCCAATGTCGCCGCCACTATATTAAATTTATTAACCCCTAACCCTAACATCCCCTAACTTAAAAATAATTTAAATAAATATAAATAAATATTCCTATCATTAAATATATTATTCCTATTTAAAACTAAATACTTAACTATAAAATAAACCCTAAGCTAGCTACAATATAACTAATAGTTACATTGTATCTAGCTTAGGGTTTATTTTTATTTTACAGTCAACTTTGTATTTATTTTAACTAGGTAGAATAGTTATTAAATATTTATTAACTATTTAATAACTTCCTAGTTAAAATAAATACAAATATACCTGTAAAATAAAACCTAAGTTACAATTACACCTAACACTACACTATAATTAAATTAATTCCCTAAACTAAATACAATTAAATACAATTAAATAAAATTATCTAAAGTACAAAAACACCCACTAAATTACAGACAATAATAAACAAATTACAATATTTTTAAACTAATTACACCTAATCTAATCCCCCTAACAAAATAAAAAAGCCCCCCAAAAATAAAAAAATCCCTACCCTACACTAAATTACAAATAGCACTTAAAAGGGCCTTTTGCGGGGCATTGCCCCAAAGTAACACTAACTAAAACTTTTTTTTATTCTGAGGGGGCTTAGATTAGGTGTAATTAGTATAAAAATATTGTAATTTGTTTATTATTTTCTGTAATTTAGTGGGGGGGTTTTGTACTTTAGATAATTTTATTTAATTGTATTTAACTGTATTTAGTTTAGGGAATTAATTTAATTATAGTGTAGTGTTACGTGTAATTGTAATTTAGGTTAGGTTTTATTTTACAAGTATATTTGTATTTATTTTAACTAGGAAGTTATTAAATAGTTAATAACTATTTATTAACTAATCTAGTTAAAATAAATACAAAGTTGCCTGTAAAATAAAAATAAACCCTAATCTAGATACAATGTAACTATTAGTTATATTGTAGCTATCTTAGGGTTTATTTTATAGGTAAGTATTTAGTTTTAAATAGGAATAATTTAATTAATGATAGGAATATTTATTTATATTTATTTAAATTATATTTAAGTTAGGAGGTGTTAGGGTTAGGGTTAGAGTTAGGTTTAGGGGTTAATAAATTAAATATAGTGGCGGCGACATTGGGGGCGGCAGATTAGGGGTTAATAAATATAATGTAGGTGGCGGCAGTGTAAGGGGGGGCAGATTAGGGGTTAATAAGTATAAGGTAGGTGATGGCGGTGTAGGGGGGGCAGATTAGGGATTAATAAATATAATGTAGGTGGCGGCGGTATAGAGGGGGGCAGATTAGGAGTTAATAAATATAATGTAGGTGGCAGTGGGCTCCAGGAGCGGCGGTTTAGGGGTTAAACACTTTATTTTGTTGCTGCGGGGTCCATGAGCAGCGGTTTAGGCGTTAATAAGTTTATTAGAGTGGCGGTGGGCTCCGGGAGCGGCAGTTTAGGGGTTAATAAGTATAATTAGGTGGCAGCGGTGTAGGGGGGGCAGATTAGGGGTGTTTAGACTCGGGTACATGTTAGGGTGTTAGGTGTAAATGTTACCATAGGAATCAATGGGATATCGGGCAGCAGCGAACATGAGCTTTCGCTGCTTTCAGACTCCCATTGATTCCTATGGCATCCGCCGCCTCCAGGGCAGCGGATTGAAAACCAGGTACGCTGGGCCGGAATAGTGGCGAGCGTACCTGCTAGTTATTTGATAACTAGCAAAAGTAGTCAGATTGTGCCGAATTTGCATTTGGAACATCTGGAGTGACGTAAGCATCGATCTGTGTCGGACTGAGCCAGGCGGATCGTATGTTACGTCACAAAATTCTACTTTTGCCAGTCTGTAGGGTTTGATAACGAAGGGGAATCAGGCTTGCCACAAATACGCTGCGGAATTTCAGCGTATTTGCGGTTGACAGCTTGATAAATATACCCTGTTCCAAATTATTATGCAAATTCTATTTCAGTGTCACAAAGATTAAATATTTTTTTTTTCAGTTTAACTCATGGATGGCATTGTGCCTCAGGGCTCTTTTGATCACTGAAAATAATCTCGGACACCTGTGATAATTAGATTGCCAGGTGAGCCCAATTAAAGGAAAAACTACTAAAGGAGGGTGTTCCACAATATTAAGCAGAGCATCGTTTTCAAGCAATATGGGGAAGAAAAAGGATCTTTCTGCTGCCGAAAAGAGTGAAATAGTTCAATGCCTTGGACGAGGTATGAAAACATTAGATATTTCACGAAAACGTAAGCGTGATCATCGCACTATTAAGAGATTTGTGGCTGATTCAGAGCACAGACGGGTTTGTGCAGATAAAGGCACATTGAGGAAGATTTCTGCCAGATCCATGCATCGGATCAAGAGAGCAGCTGCTAAAATATCATTACATAGCAGCAAACAGATATTTGAAGCTGCTGGTGCCTCTGGAGCCCCACGGACATCAAGGTGTAGAGTCCTCCAGAGTCTTGCAACTGTGCATAAACCTTCCATTCGGCCACCACTAACCAATGCTCACAAGCAGAAACGGCTGCATTGGGCAGAAAAATACATGAAGACTAATTTTCAAACAGTCCTGTTCACTGATGAGTGTCGTGCAACCCTTGATGGTCCAGATGGATGGAGTAGTGGATGGTTGGTGGACGGACACCCTGTTCCAACATGGCTGCGATGTCAGCAAGGCGGTGGTGGAGTCATGTTTTGGGCCGGAATCATGGGAAGAGAGCTGGTTGGCCCCTTTAGGGTCCCTGAAAGTGTAAAGATGACCTCTGCAAAGTATGTGGAGTTCCTGACTGACCACTTCCTTCCCTGGTACAGAAGGAAGAACTATGCTTTCCGTAATAAAATCATCTTCATGCATGACAATGCACCATCTCATGCTGCAAAGAATACCTCTGCATCAATGGCTGCTATGGGGATAAAAGGAGAGAAAGTCATGGTGTGGCCTCCATCCTCCCCTGACCTCAATCCTATTGAGAACCTTTGGAGCATCCTCAAGCAAAAGATCTATGAGGGTGGGAGGCAGTTTACATCCAAACAGCAGCTCTGGGAGGCTATTCTGACATCTTGCAAACCAATTCAAGCAGAAACTGTTCCAAAACTCACAAGTTCAATGGATGCAAGACTTGTGAAGCTGCTATCAAATAAGGGGACCTATGTTAAAATGTAACGTGACCTGTTAAAATGTTTAAAAAGTTAAAATGTTGTTCAAAGTTTGATTGAAATAGCTTTTGATTTCCGTAAATATGCTGCAAACACAACAAATGACAATTTTCAGTTCTTTACAACCTATAAAGTGTTTTGAAACTTACTGTGCGTAATAATTTGGAATAGTGCATTGTAAGTTTTTTATTTTGAAAAAAAATACTGTTATCATTAGGCGGCTTGTTCAATAAAATTTGAATTGTACTCTTAATAGTTGATAACATGAGAATTATGCTGACTGTTGTTTAAATCAATTATTTAGGTAAATGAGAAAGATATCATTGGCATAATAATTTGGAACAGGGTGTAGATGCCACTATCTCTTTCTACTCAATACAAGTAGTATATTTATTCATTTAAGGGCTCTTGGGATATTACAATTAACCTCTAGAAGTATTGTGGTGATATTTGGGTATCCCTATGTATGAGAGATTGTTTTTAAATTTTTCCATTTTTATTTACACCTAGATTACTAGTTTTGCGTTGCAGCTTTTAACATTGAAAATATGGCAATTATTAGCGTCAAAGCATTAACGCTGCTATCGGGAGTTGTGTATATAGCTATACCGCAAGCATTTTATCCTGTAGCACAACGTCAATCCCGCACTCAAAAAAATGACGTTTTTGCTGGCCCACCACATCGCAAAACACTAAATTAAACTATTATCCCCTAAACCTAACACCCCCTAACTTTAAATTAAAATTACAATATAACTATCTTAAAATAAATAAAAACCTGTGAAATAAAAAAAACTAAGTTTAAACTATATATTAACCTAACATAACTATTCTAATAAAATTAAATAAACTACCAATTAAAAAATATAAATTACACATTTAAAGAAAAACAATTGGATTTCAGTAGCTCTCATCCTATTGGCTATTTTGAACAGCCAATAGGTTTTCAGAAGCTCGCATCCTATTGGCTGATTTGAATTTAAAGATTCAAATCAGCCAATAGTAATGCAAGGTACGCCAATTTTGAAACGGCTACCTTGCATTGAAGCTTCAGTGTATGAAGAGGACGCTCCGCGCTGGATGTCTTCGCCGCTCCGTGCCGCTGGGATGAAGATAGAAAATGTCCTCGGGATGGATGACCTCGCCGCCTGGATGAAGACCTTGCCGCCTGGATTGAGATGGATGTCCGGACTTCAGAAACCGTGAGTAGATCTTCAGGGGTTAGTGTTAGTTTTTTTTTAGTTTTTTGAGGTGGGGGTTTTTTTTAGATTAGGGTTTGGGCTTTGAAAGAGAGCTAAATGCCCTTTTAAGAGCAATGCAAAAGAGCTAAATGCCCTTTTAAGGGCAATGCCCAAACAAAGGCCCCTTTAGGGGCAATGGGTAGCTTAGGTTCTTTTTAGAGTTAGGGTTTTTATTTTGGGGGGTTGGTTGGGTGGTGGGTTTTACTGTTGGGGGGACTTTGTATTTTTTTTACAGGTAAATGGCAATGCCCTACAAAAGGCCCTTTTAACGGCTATTGGTAGTTTATTGGGGGGGGCTTTTTTATTTTTATAGGGCTATTAGATTTGGTGTATTTTTTTATTCTTGATAATTTTGTTTATTATTTTTTGTAAGCTTAGTGATTTTTTATTTTTCGTAATTTAGTGTTTATTATTTTTTGTAATTTTATATTTATTTAATATTTTTCTTAGTGTTAAGTTTTTTAAATGTGTAATTTAGATTTTTTAATTGGTAGTTTAATTTTATTAGAATAGTTATGTTAGGTTAATATAATGGGGCCTATTTATCATAGTTCTGTCGGACCTGATCCGACACTGCGGATCAAGTCCGACAGACATCGCTAAATGCGGAGAGCAATACGCTCTCCGTATTCAGCATTGCACCAGCAGCTCTTGTAAGCTGCTGGTGCAACGCCGCCCCCTGCAGACTCATGGCCTATCGGCCGCCAGCAGGGGGGTGTCAATCAACCCGATTGTACTCGATCCGGCGATTCCTGTCCGCCTCATCAGAGCAGGCGGACAGGGTTATGGAGCAGCGTTCTTTAAACCGCTGCTCCATAACTTGTGTTTCTGGCGAGTCTGAAGACTCGCCAGAAACACGGCCCTTCAAGCTTGATAGATAGGTCCCATAGTTTAAACATAGTTTTTTTTTTATTTCATAGGTTTTTATTTATTTTAAGATAGTTATGTTGTAATTTTAATTTAAAGTTAGAGGGTGTTAGGCTTAGGGGTTAATAGGTTTATTAAGTAGCGGTGATGTGGGAGGCCGGATCTTTATTATAGTGGCAGCGATGTCGGGAGCGGCAGAATAGGGGTTAATAACTTTATTATAGTGGCAGCGATGTCGGGAGCAGCAGAATAGGGGTTAATAACTTTATTATAGGGGCACCGATGTCGGGAGCAGCAGAATAGGGGTTAATAACTTTATTATAGGGGCACCGATGTCGGGAGCAGCAGAATAGGGGTTAATAACTTTATTATAGTGGCAGCAATGTCGGGAGCAGCAGAATAGGGGTTAATAACTTTATTATAGTGGCAGCAATGTCGGGAGCAGCAGAATAGGGGTTAATAACTTTATTATAGTGGCAGCGATGTAGGGAGCGGCGGAATAGGGGTTAATAACTATTATTATAGGGGCAGCGATGTCGGGAGCAGCAGAATAGGGGTTAATAACTTTATTATAGTGGCAGCGATGTCGGGAGCGGCAGAATAGGGGTTAATAACTTTATTATAGTGGCAGCGATGTCGGGAGCGGCAGAATAGGTGTTAATAACTTTATTATAGGGGCAGCGATGTCGGGAGCAGCAGAATAGGGGTTAATAACTTTATTATAGTGGCAGCGATGTCGGGAGCTGCAGAATAGGGGTTAATAACTTTATTATAGTGGCAGCGATGTCGGGAGCGGCAGAATAGGGGTTAATAACTTTATTATAGTGGCAGCAATGTTGGGAGCAGCAGAATAGGGGTTAATAACTTTATTATAGTGGCAGCGATGTCGGGAGCGGCAGAATAGGGGTTAATAACTTTATTATAGTGGCAGCGATGTCGGGAGCAGCAGAATAGGTGTTAATAACTATTATTATAGGGGCAGCGATGTCGGGAGCAGCAGAATAGGGGTTAATAACTTTATTATAGTGGCAGCGATGTCGGGAGCAGCAGAATAGGGGTTAATAACTATTATTAGTGTCAGCGGAGTGGCAGATTAGGGTTAATAACGTTATTTAGGTTAAAAAGGGGGAAAGAAAGTTACCAATGGAACTACACATTAGCAATTGTCATGTATCCCCTATATTCTCTAATATCAAGTGTGAAATCAAACACATTAATTCAGTCGAGGAGATTTGGTGCTATGTAGTGAGAGAATGTATGAACAGACTACAAGAAAGGCTGGGTGAGCCGTATCAAGAAAAGACTACATATATAGCACTCTGGGGGATTGCTCTATTGAATCATATTGGGATAACATAGAGATAGTCCAAACAAGGATGTGCAAGAACAAAGACAAAATTGTCGGGTATAACTATTCTAGATTAAAAATTAACTTTTATTAGAGGCAAAATTAAAATTGGAAAACACACACTTAAAATCACACTCAGGAGCCTAAAAATTCTTGTTAATTTGTTTAGATTATGTAATACTGGGTATAGCGGATATGTATCACCTCCAATATAGTTAATATATGGTATTAGAACCAACAACAGACATTTGTGTACACTATTTGTTGGATTATCTAGTGTGGTGAGTTGGTATAACACTGCTAGTGGGTTAGCAAATGTATTCTCCTTTGTAAAGTAGGAGAAATGATAGGGACTTTATGTAGGATCCCCCCTAAGTTGATATTATTTATTAGTATCAGGGTAGGTGTAAATATACAGCTTTGGTTTAACCTTTAGAGGGTTTATAGTAGCAAAAATAAACAAGGTTGAATTGTTAGCGCACCTGGAGTTAAAGGGACACTGTACCCAAAAATTTTCTTTAGTAATTCAGAAAGAACATGCAATTTTAAGCAACTTTCTAATTTACTCCTATTATCATTTTTTCTTTGTTCTCTTGCTATCTTTATTTGAAAAAGAAGACATCTAAGCTTGTTTTGGGTTCAGTACTCTGGACAGCACTTTTTTATTGGTGAATTAATTTATCCACCAATCAGCAAGGACAACCCAGGTTGTTCACCAAAAATGGGCCGGCATCTAAACTTAGATTTTTGCATTTCAAATAAAGATACCAAGAGAATGAAGAAAATTTGATAAAAGGAGTAAATTAGAAAGTTGCTTAAAATGTCATGCTCAATCTGAATTACTAAAGAAAAAATTTGGGTACAGTGTCCCTTTAACTAGTGCCTATAGGTTTGGAATGACTTCTAATTATTTCATATCCTTGCTAGTATCTGCAATATTCACGTGATGCCCTTTATTAACGAATAGTGTTGTATTGTAACACCTATTATGTCAAAATTAAATAAAAGCTTTTGACCAGTCAATTGTAATCGTGTTGGTATTTAGAAATAGAGCGTGGCAAACACACACAATCTAGAGTAAGAAAAGTGTAGTATAAAGATGCATAAAAATGTAATTTGCAACAGTATTGCTACAGGCACTTCTATGTTCTGATTATTATAACCAGTCTCTTTAGCCTTGTCTCTATTCAGCTGAATTAAGAGGAGGTACGCTGCATTACGGTAGCTGTTTGTGTATGGTATAAGTTTGCACAGAGCTTAAAGTATATTTGATACACAATTCTTAAGGTTCATCAAAATAAATTGCTAAGATTGATAGAGATAACCTTTATTTGCAAATTATACTTTGTGAGTTTATATCCTGAGTGAAGACCAGGATTTGTGGTGATAATAACATTTATTAATCTTATAGATAATCAATATTTAAGATAACCAGCATCAGTGCTACTCAAATATAACACTTATTCTTACAAATAGAGTTTGTCTTAATTTCTATAAAAGGCTGTTGCTTTTAGTAAATTTGTGATATAGCTTGACTCAATGAATGGACCCCTTGCGGTGGTGATATTAACAATTGCTTTGGTATTCGTAATAACAGTGTTGGCAAACTGTCAAGTGTTGCTTAAGCTTTTCACATTCTCTGTGAGCGTAATCAAGTACCATGAAAGCTATTTTGCTTATAGTCGGTCTATGATATAAATCCCTTGTGCTTGGTTAAATAACTAAACCACTTTCACTGCTTTAGTAATCATCAATAGCAGTGTTAGTAAACTAGCCGATGTTACGTGAACTTTTCACCTATTCTGTAAGTTATTTAGGTGTTGGTGATGCCGGGGGCAGCAGATTAGGGGTGTTTAGACTTGAGATTTATGTTAGGGTGTTTAAACGTAACTTTTTTTCCCCATAGATATTAATGGGGTTGCGTTATGGCGATCGCCATTCCGCACTTCAGGTGTCTATGGGGAAAGCGTGCACGAGCACGTCAAAGCAGCCATTGGATTTTGTGCTGTATGGGCGGGAGCTTAACACAACCATATCGCATGCACAAGGAGGCTTTTCAGAAACTCGTAATGGCAGCGCTATGGGGGGTTAAATAAGGCAACTTTTGTTGCGTTTGTTTTTCACCCTGTTTAAGGCAAAACTCGTAATCTAGGTTTCTAATAAAGTTGATTTCTAAATACAAGTAGCACCAACACTCACAGTCCTTACACTAGGAACATTTATATAATACTTGGCGATAAGCCTGCCCAGAGCGCAGTCTATGTTTAAAAAATTCAAACCCCCCCAAGCTACAGTTACAAAAAATAAAAAAGTAAAAATACAGAAAAAAATAAACAAAGCTATCCAAAATAATAAAATTACACCTAAACTAATACCTCTATAAAAAATCCTCCCCCAAAATAAAAACATCCCCTAATCTAAGAATAAACTACCAATAGCCTTTAAAAGTTTAACAGCTTTTTTGCATACAAAAAAACTAAGTCCCCCTCTAACAGTAAAAAGCTCCACCCACCAAACCCCCTAAAATAAAAATAACTAACTCTAAAAAACCTAAACTACCCATTGCCCCTAAAAACCAAAAAATAAAAAAAATGCCTAACACTAAGCCCAAAATAGGTGCTCACGGTTCCTGAAGTCTGACGGAGAAGGTCTTCTTCTAGGCGGGTCCATCATCTTTATCCACAGCGAAGGCGGCATGGAGCAGAGGTCCGGAGCGGTCTTCCAGATGTGGTGATCCTCGGCCGCAATCATTGGCGGTGGCGGTCCTCTGTTGCGTCGGCAGTCCTCGGCGGCATGGAGACTCCTCTTCAACCGATGTCCGTCATTGACTGAATATTGAATGCAAGATACCGCAATCAATTTGTGGTACCTTGCATTCCTATTGGCTGAAATTTTCAAATCAGCCAATAGGCTTACAGCTACTGAAATCCTATTGGCTGTTCAAATAAGCCAATAAGATTTCAGTAACTCTCATCCTATTGGCTAATTTTGAAAATTTCAGCCAATAGGAATTCAAGGTAAATAAATATGGGGTACTTTGCATTCAATCTTCAGTGTGCGGCAGACGATCGCATGAAGAGGAGCTTCCATGTCGCCGAGGAGCGCTGCCAGCAGGGACTGCCTCCAAGGACTGCCACCACCGAGGAGCGCCAAAGCCTTCGTTGTGGTTGAAGATGATGGACCCGCCACCGCCGAGGATTGCCACATCTGGGAACACCGCTACGCATCTCCACTCTGCACCGCCTTCGCTGTGGATGAAGATGATCGAGGACGCCAAGGATCACCACATCTGGAAACACTGCTCTGCATCACCGCTCTGCACTGCCTTCACTGTGGATTAAGATGATGGACCCGCCTGGAAGAAGACCTTCTCCACCGGACTTTAGGAACCGTGAGTACCTATTTGGGGCTTTAGTATTAGATTTTTATTTTTTTTTTTAAATTAGGGTTTTTTGGGCAATTTGAAAAAGAGCTGAATGCCCTTTTAAGGACAGTGTAAAAGAGCTAAATTCCATTTTAAGGGCAATGCCCATACAAATGCCCCTTTAGGGGCAATGGGTAGTTTAGGTTTTTTAGTGTTAGTTTTTTTTTATTTTGGGGGGTTCTACTGTTAGGTGGGACTTGGTTTATTTTTAATGTAAAAGAGCTGATTTCTTTAGGGCAATGCTCTACAAAAAAAGCCCTTTTAAGGGGTGTTTTTATTTTGGGGGGCATTTTATTTTCATAGGGATTAGGTTTAATTTTTTTATTTTGGATAATGTTGTTTATTATTTTGTGTAATGTTAGACTTTTTTAATTTTTATTTTCACTGCATCCAGGTGAATTCTTTTGGCTGTGCACGCAGCCAACATTCCTTTGTGGATGCTTGCGCAACTGGTGACACGGACTGACATGTTACAAATAGTGATGTCGCAAACATAAAATTTTGCGTTCGCAAACTGCAAACGCGAACTTCCGGGCGAACCGGGCGAACCGCCATTGACTTCAATAGGCAGGCGAATTTTAAAACCCACAGGGACTCTTTCTGGCCACAATAGTGATGGAAAAGTTGTTTCAAGGGGACTAACACCTGGACTGTGACATGCCGGAGGGGGATCCATGGCAAAACTCCCACGGAAAATTACATAGTTGATGCAGAGTCTGGTTTTAATCCATAAAGGGCATAAATCACCTAACATTCCTAAATTGTTTGGAATAACGTGCTTTAAAACATTAGGTATGATGTTGTATCGATCAGGTAGTGTAAGGGTTACGCCCCCTTCAGAGTGACAGACCAATCTCCCCGTTTAACGCACCGCAAACAACCGTAAACAGTCCATTTGCACAACCGCAAACTCCCCATTTGCACAAGGTTGGCTACCAAGCTAGCCATGTCCCGTTCCTTGTCCTCACTGATGTCATTGAAGGTCTTTTCCTCCACCCAGCCACATACAACACCAAGGGTCCCCGAAAGGTGACAACAAGCCCCCTGGGATGCCTGCTGTGTTTGGTCTTCCACCTCCTCAAAGCCACCTTCCTCCTTTGACTCCTCTCCTTCAGACTCCTCTCTCTGCGTTGCCTCTCTCTGCGTTATTATAAGGTGTGTTCAGTAGTACTGTTCTTATCAGTTTAATCCCTGTTACGTTCCCTATCAGGGGACGTGTATATGGCATGGATTTTAGGAACCGGGAGATGGAAAAAGATGCTTGGTCGGTCCTCCTACTTCAAATTTGGGGCACTGCGCGTGCAATCTACTGTGCCACCAGATATGAGTGGTATGTTCATTAGTACTATTCTTATCAGTTTAATCCCTGTTACTTCCCCTATCAGGGGACGTGTATATGGCATGGATTTTAGGAACCGGGAGATGGAAAAAGATGCTTGGTCGGTCCACCTACTTCAAATTTGGGGCACTGCGCGTGCAATCTACTGTGCCACCAGATATGAGTGGCGTGTTCAGTAGTACTATTCTTATCAGTTTAATCCCTGTTACATCCCCTATCAGGGGACGTGTATATGGCATGGATTTTAGGAACCGGGAGATGGAAAAAGATGCTTGGTCGGTCCTCCTACTTCAAATTTGGGGCACTGCGTGTGCAATCTACTGTGCCACCAGATATGAGTGGTATGTTTAGTAGTACTATTCTTATCAGTTTAATCCCTGTTACATCCCCTATCAGGGGATGTGTATATGGCATGGATTTTAGGAACCAGGAGATGGAAAAAGATGCTTGGTCGGTCCTCCTACTTCAAATTTGGGGCACTGCGAGTGCAATCTACTGTGCCACCAGATATGAGTGGTTTGTTCAGTAGTACTATTCTTATCAGTTTAATCCCTGTTACGTCCCCTATCAGGGGACGTGTATATGGCATGGATTTTAGGAACCGGGAGATGGAAAAAGATGCTTGGTCGGTCCTCCTACTTGAAATTTGGGGCACTGCGCATGCAATCTACTGTGCCACCAGATATGAGTGGTGTGTTCAGTAGTACTATTCTTATCAGTTTAATCCCTGTTACGTCCCCTATCAGGGGACGTGTATATGGCATGGATTTTAGGAACCGGGAGATGGAAAAAGATGCTTGGTCGGTCCTCCTACTTCAAATTTGGGGCACTGCGCGTGCAATCTACTGTGCCACCAGATATGAGTGGTGTGTTCAGTAGTACTATTCTTATCAGTTTAATCCCTGTTACGTCCCCTATCAGGGGACGTGTATATGGCATGGATTTTAGGAACCGGGAGATGGAAAAAGATGCTTGGTCGGTCCTCCTACTTCAAATTTGGGGCACTGCGCGTGCAATCTAATGTGCCACCAGATAGGAGTGGTGTGTTAAGTAGTACTATTCCTATCAGTTTAATCCCTGTTATGTGCCTTTTTTAATGGTTTGGTTTTTGAAGCCACAGTGCTGCACCAGAGGCCAGAAAAATTAGGCATGTACACATGCCTGAAAAATTAGGTATTGTTGCAGCCGCTGCTGTAGCAGCAGCCAGAAAAATTGATGTTTGTTTCCCAGGCAGAAAGTGCCCTAAAATATTGCGGCTTGAACCCTAGTTGGTGGCGGATAAGTCATGCAAGTCATCCGGCATTCAGAGATAAAATACAGCAGCTTGTGGACCATTTTTAGCCCAAGGCAGCTCATCTCATCAGGCCTTTTTTAGTCGAATGTATCGCCCACTGTCAGTCCCTTCAGGATCCATCCCTCATTCATCTTAATAAAGGTGAGGTAATCTAGACTTTTTTGACCTAGGCGACTTCTCTTCTCAGTGACAATACCTCCTGCTGCACTGAAGGTCCTTTCTGACAGGACACTTGAAGCGGGGCAGGCCAGAAGTTCGATTGCAAATCCTCCTCTACCTAATTCCATGCTGTTCTAACCCTCATGTTGCAGTAACAACTTGTCTCACTTCCGTCAGCTTTGTTTGGTTTGGCTGATGTACTAACTTTCCATTTTCCACTGCTGGTACATTTACCTTAACATCTGCTTCATTACCTGCCTTGCTTGCAAATAACTGTCTTAACCCACCATATATACTTTGTCTATTGCTTTCATTTCAACTAATTTACAGTTTATTACAAGATGACAGTTTCTATGATACGCAGCTCAAACAATTACAAACTGCCACTTACTGAACTGTTTCTTTAAGCTTTCATTGTTCAAACAATAACATTTGTATTGCTTTGCTTAACTCACTTGTCTTTATGTGACTATCTTAACATATTGCTTATATGTAGTCATGCAACTAGCGTATATATACAGTGGGGCAAAAAAGTATTTAGTCAGCCACCAATTGTGCAAGTTCTCCCACTTAAGAAGATGAGAGAGGCCTAACATTTTCATCATAGGTATACCTCAAATATGAGAGACAAAATGTGGAAACAAATCCAGACAATAACATTGTCTGATTTGGAAAGAATTTATTTGCATATTATGGTGGAAAATAAGTATTTGGTCACCTACAAACAAGCAAGATTTCTGGCTCTCACAGACCTGTATCTTCTTCTTCAAGAGGCTCCTCTGTCCTTCACTCATTACCTGTATTAATGGCACCTGTTTGAACTTGTTATCAGTATAAAAGACACCTGTCCACAACCTCAAACAGTCACACTCCAAACTCTACTATGGTGAAGACCAAAGAGCTGTCGATGGACACCAGAAACAAAATTGTAGACCTGCACCAGGCTGGGAAGACTGAATCTGCAATAGGCAAGCAGCTTGGTGTGAAGAAATCAACTGTGGGAGCAATAATTAGAAAATGGAAGACATACAATAACACTGATAATCTCCCTCGATCTGGGGCTCCACGCAAGATCTCACCCCGTGAGGTCAAAATGATCACAAGAACGGTGAGCAAACATCCCAGAAACACATGGGGGGACCTAGTGAATGACCTGCAGAGAGCTGGGACCAACGTAACAAAGGCTACCATCAGTAACACACTACGCCGCCAGGGACTCAGATCCTGCAGTGCCAGATGTGTCCCCCTGCTTAAGCTAGTACATGTCCGGGCTCGTCTGAAGTATGCTAGAGAGCATTTGGATGATCCAGAAGCGGATTGGGAGAATGTCATATGGTCAGATGAAACCAAAGTAGAACTGTTTGGTAGAAACACAACTCGTCGTGTTTGGAGGAGAGAGAATGCTGAGTTGCAACCAAAGAACACCATACCTACTGTGAAGCATGGGGGTGACAACATCATGCTTTGGGGCTGTTTCTCTGCAAAGCGAACATGACGACTGATCCGTGTACATGAAAGAATGAATGGGGCCATGTATCATGAGATTTTGAGTGCAAACCTCCTTCCATCAGCAAGGGCATTGAAGATGAACCGTGGCTGGGTCTTTCAGCATGACAATGATCCCAAACACACCGCCCGGGCAACGAAGGAGTGGCTTCGTAAGAAGCATTTTGAAGGTCCTGGAATGGCCTAGCCAGTCTCCA
>NC_069500.1:265212-330212 GCF_027579735.1 Bombina bombina
TATATACAGTATATATATATAGCACTCAGTAGTACCCACAGAGAGAACCATAAGATAATATATACACACACGCACATACATATATACAGTATATATATAGCACTCAGTAGTACCCACAGAGAGAACCATAAGATAATATATACACACACGCACATACATATATACAGTATATATATATAGCACTCACTTGTACCCACAGAGAGAACCATAAGATAATATATACACACACGCACATACATATATACAGTATATATATAGCACTCAGTAGTACCCACAGAGAGAACCATAAGATAATATATACACACACGCACATACATATATACAGTATATATATAGCACTCAGTAGTACCCACAGAGAGAACCATAAGATAATATATACACACACGCACATACATATATACAGTATATATATAGCACTCAGTAGTACCCACAGAGAGAACCATAAGATAATATATACACACACGCACATACATATATACAGTATATATATAGCACTCACTTGTACCCACAGGGAGAACCATAAGATAATATATACACACACACACATACAAACAGTATACTATGTTAAGTTTGGATCCTACCCCCAGATTCCAGAGGGAATTGAGACACCTGTTGGGTGATGGTTTATAGAGAGACTAGGGGGGCTATCTATCAAGCTCCGAATGTAGCTTGATGCCTCGTGTTTCTGGCGAGCCTGCAGGCTCATCAGCAACAGCAGTTATGAAGCAGCGGTCACAAAGACCGATGCTCCATAACCCTGTCCGCCTGCTCTGAGCAGGCGGACAGACATCGCCGGAATTCAACCCGATCGAGTACGATCGGGTTGATTGACACCCTCTGCTGGCGGCCCATTGGCCGCGAGTCTGCAGGGGGCGGGATTGCACCAGCAGCTCTTGTGAGGTGCTGGTGCAATGCTGAATATGGAGAGTGTATTGCTCTCCTAACTAAAAAACCTAAGCTCCCCATTGCCCTGAAAAGGGCATTTGTATGGGCATTGCCCTTAAAAGGGCATGTAGCTCTATTGCTGCCCAAACCCTAACCTAAAAATAAAACCCACCCAATAAACCTTTAAAAATCCTAACACTAACCCCAAAGATCCACTTACTGTTTCTGAAGAGCCGTCATCCATCCTCAACGAAGCGGCAGAAGTCCTCATCGAAGCCGGCAGAAGTCTTCATCCAAGCGGCCGAAGTCTTCATCCAAGCTCACAGAGGTCTTCCCCCAGAAGGCATCTTCTATCTTCATCCATCCGGCGCGGAGCGGCTCCATCTTCAAGACATCCGACACGGAGCATCCTCTTCTTACGACGTCTTCTTCGGAATGAAGGTTCCTTTAAATGACGTCATCCAAGATGGCGTCCCTTAGATTCGGATTGGCTGATAAAATTATATCAGCCAATCAGAATTAAGGTTGACAAAATCCTATTGGCTATTGCAATCAGCCAATAGGATTGAGCTTGCATTCTATTGGCTATTCCAATCAGCCAATTCTGCGGTATTTTTTATTTACAGGTAAAAGAGCTGATTTCTTTGGGGCAATGCCCTGCAAAAGGCCCTTTTAAGGGTCATTGGTAGTTTATTGTAGGTTAGGGTTTTTTTATTTTGGGGGGCTTTTTTATTTTCATACGGCTCTTAGATTATGTGTAATTAGTTTAAATATTTGATAATTTCTTTTTTATTTTGTGTAACTTAGTGTTTATTTTTTTTTGTAACTTAGTGTTTGTTATTTTTTGTAACTTTGTAATTTTTTATTGTAGATTTAAATTATTTGAGTAGGGTTAGGTGTTTAAATATATAATATAGTTAATTTAATTTGTAGTTTAATGTAGTTTTAGTATAACAGTTATGGTAGATTAATTATTAGTTTAATATAGTTTAATGTAATTTAGTATAATAGTTAGGGTAGATTAATTAATACAAGCAATAGACCAGGCAGGACTCGAGGCACTTACACTGAAATCAAGGTTTAATTTTATTGGAAACTCTTAAAAACATCCATAACAGAGCCTAACAGCTCCAAGACAAAAGGTGTCACGCGTTTCGGCTCTAATAAGAATAACTCATAGACATAGATTAATTAATAGTTTAATATAGTTTAATGTAATTTAGTATAATAGTTAGGGTAGATTAATTAATAGTTTAATATAGTTTATTTTAATTCTAAAGGTAAGTTTTAATTTATTATAAGATAGGGATGAGTTAATATTTAATATAAAGTTAGCGGGTTGTTAGGTTTAGGGGTTAATAGGTTAATTGAGTTTATGGCGATGTAGGTGGCTGGCGGTTTAGGGGTTAATAGGTTTAGTAAGTGGTAGTGATGTGGGAGGCCAGAGGTTTAGGGGTTAATACTTTTAGTTAGTTGTGGTGGGGTCCGGCAGCGGCAGGATAGGGGTTAATAACTTTATTAGAGTTGTGGTGGTGTCCGTGAGTGGTTGTTTAGGGTTAATAACTTTATTAGAGTTGCGATGGGGTCCGGGAGTGGTGATTTAGGGGTTAATAACTTTATTAGAGTTGCAGTTGGCTCCGGGAGCGGCGGGATAGGGGTTAATAACTTTAGTTGCGGCGGGGTCCGGGAGCGGCGGGATAGGGGTTAAACAGTTTAGTATAGTTGCGGTGTTTAGGGACAGTATACAAATAAAGCTGTGAAAAAGCCGAATAGCAGCGAGATCAATGACTGTTTAGTTAACAACAGTCCGCTGCTCATCGCCCCGTACTTTGTGCGTGGCTTTTTGAAAGCTTTTTTGTTAAATATGGAGAGCGTATTCAGGCCTGCGGCAGCGATGTTAGGCGATGTCAGGCGAGCTTATTGGTGCCGTCGAATGCAAGTAAGTTGGCTTGATAAGTAGGCCTCATATTGTGGAGCAAATTAATAGATTGTTAGAAGGATCTGGGACTGATATATTGGTACTAATGAAGGAATCAGTGGGAGATGGAGAGTCCTAAAAAATGACTTCAGGGAGTTAGGTAGCAAGCCTAAAGCAAGGACCTCCAAGGTTATATTTTTGGTGATATTACCAGTGCCGTGCGCTAACTCAGTAAGGCAGAAGGAGCTAAGGTCTGTTAATTCATGGCTAAAAACATGGTGTAAAAATGATGGGTATAAATTGTCTGACTTCTCACTTGAGTACAGTTTGTACAGTAAGGATGGTTTGCATCTGAATGACCCCGTGCAGGTGTGTTGGGGGGAGAGGATTGTAGCTCGCTTAGAGAATCTTTTAAACGCACGCATACTCCAACATGTACTGCACACTCACCAAGTATACACACACACACACACTACACTATACTACACTACATACACACTACACTATACTACACTACACTACATATACACACTACACATGCAACACATACTCCAACATGTACTGCACACTCACCAAGTATATGCACATACACACTACACTATACTACAATAGACTATTCTACACTACACTACATATACACAAAGCTCTCATACACTACACTACATATACACACACACTACACATGCTGCAAACATACTCCAACATGTACTGCACACTCTCCAAGTATACACACACACACACTACACTATACTACTCTACACTACATATACACACTACACATGCAGCAAACATACTCCAACATGTACTGCACACTCACCAAGTATACACACACTACACTACACGATACTACACTACATATAGACACTACACATGCAGCAAACATACTCCAACATGTACTGCACACTCACCAAGTATATGCACATACACACTACACTATACTACACTACACTACATATACACACTACACATGCAGCAAGCATACTCCAACATGTACTGTACACTCACCAAGTATACACACATACACACTACTCTATACTACAATACACTATACTACATACACATAAAGCTCTCATACACTACACTACATATACACACACACTACACATGCAGCAAACATACTCCAACATGTACTGCACACTCACCAAGTATATGCACATACACACTACACTATACTACACTACACTACATATACACACTACACATGCAACACATATTCCAACATGTACTGCACACTCACCAAGTATACACACACTACACTATACTACACTACATATACACAAAGCTCTCATACACTACACTACATATACACACACACTACACATGCAGCAAACATACTCCAACATGTACTGCACACTCACCAAGTATACACACATACACACTACACTATACTACAATAGACTATTCTATACTACACTACATATACACAAAGCTCTGATACACTACACTACATATACACACACACACTACACATGCTGCAAACATACTCCAACATGTACTGCACACTCTCCAAGTATACACACACACACACTACACTATACTACTCTACACTACATATACACACTACACATGCAGCAAACATACTCCAACATGTACTGCACACTCACCAAGTATACACACACTACACTACACTATACTACACTACATATAGACACTACACATGCAGCAAACATACTCCAACATGTACTGCACACTCACCAAGTATATGCACATACACACTACACTATACTACACTACACTACATATACACACTACACATGCAGCAAGCATACTCCAACATGTACTGTACACTCACCAAGTATACACACATACACACTACACGATACTACAATACACTATACTACATACACATAAAGCTCTCATACACTACACTACATATACACACACACACTACACATGCAGCAAACATACTCCAACATGTACTGCACACTCACCAAGTATATGCACATACACACTACACTATACTACACTACATATACACAAAGCTCTCATACACTACACTACATATACACACACACACTACACATGCAGCAAACATACTCCAACATGTACTGCACACTCACCAAGTATATGCACATACACACTGCACTATACTACACTACACTACATATACACACTACACATGCAACACATACTCCAACATGTACTGCACACTCACCAAGTATACACACACTACACTATACTACACTACATATACACAAAGCTCTCATACACTACACTACATATACACACACACTACACATGCAGCAAACATACTCCAACATGTACTGCACACTCACCAAGTATACACACATACACACTACACTATACTACACTACATATACACAAAGCTCTCATACACTACACTACTTATACACACACACACACACACTACACATGCAGCACACATACTCCAACATGTACTGCACACTCACCAAGTATACACACATATACACTACACTATACTACAATACACTATTCTACATTACACTACATATACACAAAGCTCTCATACACTACACTACATATACACATACACACTACACATGCAGCACACATACTCCAACATGTACTGCACACTCACCAAGTATACACACATACACACTACACTATACTACAATACACTATACTACATACACATAAAGCTCTCATACACTACACTACATATACACACACACACACACTACACATGCAGCACACATACTCCAACATGTACTGCACACTCACCAAGTATATGCACATACACACTACACTATACTACAATACACTATACTACATACACATAAAGCTCTCATACACTACACTACATATACACACACACACTACACATGCAGCAAACATACTCCAACATGTACTGCACACTCACCAAGTATATGCACATACACACTACACTATACTACAATACACTATACTACATACACATAAAGCTCTCATACACTACACTACATATACACACACACACTACACATGCAGCAAACATACTCCAACATGTACTGCACACTCACCAAGTATATGCACATACACACTACACTATACTACACTACACTACATATACACACTACACATGCAACACATACTCCAACATGTACTGCACATTCACCAAGTATACACACACACACACACTACACTATACTACACTACATATACACAAAGCTCTCATACAATACACTACATATACACACACACACTACACATGCAGCAAACATACTCCAACATGTACTGCACACTCACCAAGTATATGCACATACACACTACACTATACTACACTACATATACACAAAGCTCTCATACACTACACTACATATACACACACACACTACACATGCAGCAAACATACTCCAACATGTACTGCACACTCACCAAGTATATGCACATACACACTGCACTATACTACACTACACTACATATACACACTACACATGCAACACATACTCCAACATGTACTGCACACTCACCAAGTATACACACACTACACTATACTACACTACATGTACACAAAGCTCTCATACACTACACTACATATACACACACACTACACATGCAGCAAACATACTCCAACATGTACTGCACACTCACCAAGTATACACACATACACACTACACTATACTACACTACATATACACAAAGCTCTCATACACTACACTACATATACACACACACACACACACTACACATGCAGCACACATACTCCAACATGTACTGCACACTCACCAAGTATACACACATATACACTACACTATACTACAATACACTATTCTACATTACACTACATATACACAAAGCTCTCATACACTACACTACATATACACATACACACTACACATGCAGCACACATACTCCAACATGTACTGCACACTCACCAAGTATACACACATACACACTACACTATACTACAATACACTGTACTACATACACATAAAGCTCTCATACACTACACTACATATACACACACACACTACACATGCAGCAAACATACTCCAACATGTACTGCACACTCACCAAGTATATGCACATACACACTACACTATACTACAATACACTATACTACATACACATAAAGCTCTCATACACTACACTACATATACACACTACACATGCAGCAAACATACTCCAACATGTACTGCACACTCACCAAGTATATGCACATACACACTACACTATACTACACTACACTACATATACACACTACACATGCAACACATACTCCAACATGTACTGCACACTCACCAAGTATACACACACACACACACTACACTATACTACACTACATATACACAAAGCTCTCATACAATACACTACATGTACACACACACACTACACATGCAGCAAACATACTCCAACATGTACTGCACACTCACCAAGTATATACACATACACACTACACTATACTAGACTACATATACACAAAGCTCTCATACACTACACTACATATACACATACACACTACACATGCAGCACACATACTCCAACATGTACTGCACACTCACCAAGTATACACACACTACACTATACTACACTACATATACCAAAGTTCTCATACACTACACTACATATACACATACACACTACACATGCAGCAAACATACTCCAACATGTATTGCACACTCACCAAATATACACATACACCCTACACTATACTACACTACACTATTCTACACTACACTACATATACACAAAGCTCTCATACACTACACTACATATACACATACATACTACACATGCAGCAAACATACTCCAACAAGTACTGCACACACACTAAGTTTACACACACACACTACACTATACTACAATACACTATTCTAAACTACACTTCATATACACAAAGCTCTCATACACTACACTACATATACACATACACACTACACATGCAGCAGACATGCTCCAACATGTACTGCACACACACCAAGTATACACACATACACACTACACTATACTACACTACACTACATATACCAAAGCTCACATACAATACACTACATATACACATACACACTACACATGCAGAAAACATACTCCAACATGTACTGCACACTCACCAAGTATACACACACACACACTACACTATACTACACTGCACTACATATACCAAAGCTCTCATACACTACACTACCTATACACATAGCTCTCATACACTACACTACATACAGTGGGGCAAAAAAGTATTTAGTCAGCCACCAATAGTGCAAGTTCTCCCACTTAAGAAGATGAGAGAGGCCTGTAATTTCCATCATAGGTATACCTCAACTATGAGAGACAAAATGTGGAAACAAATCCAGACAATCACATTGTCTGATTTGGAATTTATTTTTTTTTATTTGCATATTATGGTGGAAAATAAGTATTTGGTCAATATCAAAAGTTCATCTCAATACTTTGTTATATATCCTTTGTTGGCAATGACAGAGGTCAAACGTTTTCTGTAAGTCTTCACAAGGTTGTCACACACTGTTGCTGGTATGTTGGCCCATTCCTGCATACAGATCTCCTCTAGAGCAGTGATGTTTTGGGGCTGTCGCTGGTCAACACGGACTTTCAACTCCCTCCAAAGGTTTTCTATGGGGTTGAGATCTGGAGACTGGCTAGGCCACTCCAGGGCCTTGAAATGCTTCTTACCAAGCCACTCCTTCGTTGCCTGGGCGGTGTGTTTGGGATCATTGTCATGCTGAAAGACCCAGCCACGGTTCATCTTCAATGCCCTTGCTGATGGAGGGAGGTTTGCACTCAAAATCTCACGATACATGGCCCGATTCATTCTTTCATGTACACGGATCAGTCGTCCTGTTCCCTTTGCAGAGAAACAGCCCCAAAGCATGATGTTGTCACCCCCATGCTTCACAGTAGGTATGGTGTTCTTTGGTTGCAACTCAGCATTCTCTCTCCAAACACGACGAGTTGTGTTTCTACCAAACAGTTCTACTTTGGTTTCATCTGTCCATATGACATTCTCCCAATCCGCTTCTGGATCATCCAAATGCTCTCTAGCATACTTCAGACGGGCCCGGACATGTACTGGCTTAAGCAGGGGGACACGTCTGGCACTGCAGGATCTGAGTCCCTGGCAGCGTAGTGTGTTACTGATGGTAGCCTTTGTTACGTTGGTCCCAGCTCTCTGCAGGTCATTCACTAGGTCCCCCTGTGTGGTTCTGGGATGTTTGCTCACCGTTCTTGTGATCATTTTGACCCCACGGGGTGAGATCTTGCGTGGAGCCCCAGATCGAGGGAGATTATCAGTGGTCTTGTATGTCTTCCATTTTCTAATTATTGCTCCCACAGTTGATTTCTTCACACCAAGCTGCTTACCTATTGCAGATTCGGTCTTCCCATCCTGGTGCAGGTCTACAATTTTGTTTCTGGTGTCCTTCGACAGCTTTTTGGTCTTCACCATAGTGGAGTTTGGAGTGTGACTGTTTGAGGTTGTGGACAGGTGTCTTTTATACTGATAAAAAGTTCAAACAGGCGCCATTAATGCAGGTAATGAGTGGAGGACAGTGGAGCCTCTTAAAGAAGAAGCTACAGGTCTGTGAGAGCCAGAAATCTTGCGTGTTTGTAGGTGACCAAATACTTATTTTCCACCATAATTTGCAAATAAATACTTTCCAAATCAGACAATGTTATTGTCTGGATTTGTTTCCACATTTTGTCTCTCATAGTTGAGGTTTACCTATGATGAAAATTACAGGGTACTCTCATCTTCTTAAGTGGGAGAACTTGCACAATTGGTGGCTGACTAAATACTTTTTTACCCCACTGTATACACACACACACTACATATGCAGCAAACATACTCCAACATGCACTGCACACACACCAAGTATACACACATACACACTACACTATACTACACTACACTACATATACACACTACACATGCAGCAAACATACTCCAACATGCACTGCACACACACCAAGTATACACACATACACACTACACTATACTACACTACACTACATATACACACTACACATGCAGCAAACATACTCCAACATGCACTGCACACACACCAAGTATACACACATACACACTACACTATACTACACTACACTACATATACACACTACACATGCAGCAAACATACTCCAACATGCACTGCACACACACCAAGTATACACACATACACACTACACTATACTACACTGCACTACATATACCAAAGCTCTCATACACTACACTACATATACACACACACACTACATATGCAGCAAACATACTCCAACATGTACTGCACACTCACCAAGTATACACACACACACACACTACACTATACTACAAAATACTATACTACACTATACAACATATACCAAAGCTCTCATACACTACATATACACATACACACTACACATGCAGCAAACATACTCCAACATGTATTGCACACTCACCAAGTATATGCACATACACACTACACTATACTACAATACACTATTCTACACTACACTACATATACACATACACACTACACATGCAGCAAACATACTTCAACATGTACTGCACACACACTAAGTATACACACACACACTACACTATACTACACTACACTACACTACATATACACATACACACTACACATGCAGCAAACATACTCCAACATGTACTGCACACACACTAAGTATACACACACACACTACACTATACTACAATACACTATTCTACACTATACTTCATATACACAAAGCTCTCATACACTACACTACATATACACATACACACTACACATGCAGCAAACATACTCCAACATGTACTGCACACACACTAAGTATACACACACACACTACACTATACTACACTACACTACACTACATATACACATACACACTACACATGCAGCAAACATACTCCAACATGTACTGCACACACACTAAGTATACACACACACACTACACTATACTACAATACACTATTCTACACTATACTACATATACACAAAGCTCTCATACACTACACTACATATACACACACACACTACACATGCAGCAAACATACTCCAACATGTACTGCACACACACTAAGTATACACACACACACACTACACTATACTACAATACACTATTCTACACTACACTACATACAAAAAGCTCTCATACACTACACTACATATACACATACACACTACACATGCAGCACACATACTCCAACATGTACTGCACACTCACTAAGTATACACACACACACACTACACTATACTACAATACACTATTCTACACTATACTACATATACACAAAGCTCTCATACACTACACTACATATACACACACACACTACACATGCAGCAAACATACTCCAACATGTACTGCACACACACTAAGTATACACACACACACACACTACACTATACTACAATACACTATTCTACACTACACTACATACAAAAAGCTCTCATACACTACACTACATATACACATACACACTACACATGCAGCACACATACTCCAACATGTACTGCACACTCACTAAGTATACACACACACACACTACACTATACTACAATACACTATACTAAAATTCACTACACTACATATACACAAATCTATCATACACTACACTACATACACACACACTACACATGCAGCACACATACTCCAACATGTACTGTACACTCACCAAGTAAACGCACATACACACTACACTATACTACACTACACTACATATACACACTACACATGCAACACACATACTCCAACATGTACTGCACACTCACCAAATATACACACATACACAACACACTATACTACAATACACTATACTACATACACATAAAGCTCTCATACACTACACTACATACACACACACACACACACTACACATGCAGCACACATACTCCAACATGTACTGCACACTCACCAAGTATACATACATACACACTACACTATACTACAATACACTACATATGCACAAAACTCTCATACACTACACTACTTATACTTATAGACACTACACATGCAGCACACATACACCAACATGTACTGCACACTCACCAAGTATACACACATACACACTACACTATCGTACACTACACTATATACACAAAGCTCTTATACACTACACTACATATACACATACACATTACACATGCAGCACACATACTCCAACATGTACTGCACACTCACCAAATATGCACACACTGCGCTATACTACACTATACTAAAATACACTACACTACATATACACAAATCTCGTATACACTAAACTACATATACACACACACACTACACATGCAGCACACATACTCCAACATGTACTGCACACTCATCAAGTAAACGCACATACACACTACACTATATTACCATACACTATACTACACTACACTACATATACACAAAGCTCTTATACACTACACTACATATACACACTACACATGCAGCAGACATACTCCAACATGTCCTGCACACTCACCAAGTATACACACACACACACAACACTATACTACAATACACTACATATACACAAAACTCTCATACACTACACTAAATATACACACACACACACACTACACATGCAGCACACATACTCCAACATGTCCTGCACCCTTACCAAGTATACACACACACACACTACACTATACTACAATACACTACATATACACAAAACTCTCATACACTACACTAAATATACACACACACACTACACATGCAGCACACATACTCCAACATGTACTGCACACTTACCAAGTATACACACATACACACCACACTATACTACAATACACTACATATACACAAAACTCTCATACACTACACTAAATATGCACACACACACTACACATGCAGCACACATACTCCAATATGTACTGCACACTTACCAAGTATACACACATATTACTACACTACACTACATACAACACACACTACACTATACTACAATACACTATGCTACACTACACTACATACACATAAGCTCTTATACACTACACAACATATACACATACACACTACACATACAGCACACATACTCCAACATGTACTGCACATTCACTAAGTGTAATGGAAGCTTCCGTTACTTTTGTACTTGGAGAAGACTGCAGGCCAGCCTCCTCCCCTCCGACTATTGACCCAGGAACTTGAGGGGATTCTATGATTTGGGAAACAGGTGCCCAGGGTACATTTGGAGTACTTTTACCCTGGATTTATGTTTACCCCGTTTCAATGAATTCCCAGAGACTCTGAGAACTGGAGGGCCCTGATTCAGAGTTGGGGTTTCTGTGTTTTGTTGGAGTATAAGGTAACAGCCCAATCCAGTATTGCCTGCTCCACCCCCCCCTACACTCAGAGACCCAGAACGTTTGACCTGATTGCAACCTCCTGCTGTAATACTGCAACCTCCTTTTGTTATGTGTCTGCATATATAGTCTAGGTGTGAAGTGTCTTTCTGTTATTGTGTGAGTCATCCATTTTCCTTTTGTAAGTCAGGATGTGATTAGAATCTTGTTTAACTAACCATCATCTGATGTTTGTCTCATTATATAATATTTGTTTCTATTGATTATGTGGTGACTATGGCCTCTAGTTATCAACGTGTCTACTTACCTGCCTTCGCCGGCCCCAATACGCCCGCCTAAGCTCGCCTACCATCGCCGCCGCGGACCTGAATACGCTCGCCAAAGTTATCAATAAAGCTGTCAAAAAGCCTTGCACAAAGTATGGGGCGATGAGCAGCGGACTGTGATAATTATCACTCATCCGATCTCGCTGCTCTTCGGCTTTTCTACAGCTTTATTGCTAGCCTGTCACTAAGCACCCACACTAAACTACACTGTTCTACCCCCTATACCGGCGCCCCCGGAGCCCCCCCGCAACTAACTAAAGTTATTAACCCCTAAACCGCCACTCCTAGACCCCGCCGCAACTATAATAAATGTATTAACCCCTAATCCGCCGCTCCTGGAGCCCCCCGCCACTCTAATAAACTGATTAACCCCTAATCCGCCGCTCCTGGACCCCGCCGCCACCGACATAATACCTATTAACCCCTATCCTGCCCCCCCTATACCACCGCCACCTATAATAAATTTATTATTTATTAAACCTAACACTACCCCCTGAATATCATCCTACCTTTAGCCGTCTTCAGCCAGCCGACCACCAATGGAACAGAAGAGGACATCCGCAGCGGCCGAAGTCTTCATCCAAGGGGCGCTGAAGAGGTCTTCCATCCGATAGAAGTCTTCATCCAGGCGGCGTCTTCAAGCTTCATCCATCTGGAACGAAGCGAAGCGGAGCCATCTTCAAAGCAGCCGACGCGGAGCCATCTTCATCCATCGACGCCTACTCGCCGAATGAATATTCCTTTAAGTGACGTCATCCAGGATGGCGTCCCTCGAATTCCGATTGGCTGATAGGATTCTATCAGCCAATCAGAATTAAGGTAGGAAAAATCTGATTGGCTGATCCAATCAGCCAATCAGATTGAGCTCGCATTCTATTGGCTGATCGGAACAGCCAATAGAATGCGAGCTCAATCTGATTGGCTGATTGGATCAGCCAATCGGATTGAACTTGAATCTGATTGGCTGATTGGATCAGCCAATCAGATTTTTCCTACCTTAATTCCGATTGGCTGATAGAATCCTATCAGCCAATCGGAATTCAAGGGACGCCATCTTGGATGACGTCACTTAAAGGAATATTCATTCGGCGAGTAGGCGTCAGTGGATGAAGATGGCTCCTCGTCGGCTGCTTTGAAGATGGCTCCGCTCCGGATGGATGAAGATTGAAGACGCCGCCTGGATGAAGACTTCTATCAGATGGAAGACCTCTTCAGCGACCCTTGGATGAAGACTTCGGCCACTGCGGATGTCCTCTTCTGTTCCATCGATGGTCGGCTGGCTGAAGACGGCTAAAGGTAGGATGATCTTCAGGGGGGTAGTGTTAGGTTTTTTTAAGGGGGGGTTGGGTGGGTTAGAGTCTTATTAAATAAATTAATCCTATTTAAAGCTAAATACTTACCTGTAAAATAAACCCTAATATAGCTACAATATAACGAATAATTATATTGTAGCTATTTTAGGATTTATATTTATTTTACAGGCAACTTTGTATTTATTTTAACTAGGTACAATAGCTATTAAATAGTTAATAACTATTTAATAGCTACCTAGTTAAAATAATTACAAAATTACCTGTAAAATAAATCCTAACCTAAGTTACAATTAAACCTAACACTACACTATCAATAAATTAATTAACTAAACTATCTACAATTAAACTAAACTAAATTACAAAAAAAACACTAAATTACAAAAAATAAAAAAAGATTACAAGAATTTTAAACTAATTACACCTACTCTAAGCCCCCTAAAAAAATAACAAAGCCCCCCAAAATAAAAAAATGCCCTACCCTATTCTAAAATAAAAAGTTAACAGCTCTTTTACCTTACCAGCCCTTAAAAGGGCCTTTTGCAGGGCATGCCCCAAAGAAAACAGCTCTTTTGCATTTAAATAAACATACAATACCCCCCCCCCAACATTACAACATACCACCCACATACCCCTAATCTAACCCAAACACTCCTTAAAAAACCTAACACTAAGCCCCTGAAGATCTCCCTACCTTATCTTCACCATGCCGGGTATCACCGATCCATCCAGAAGAGGGTCCGAAGTCTTCATCCTATCCGGCAAGAAGAGGTCCAGAAGAGGGTCCGAAGTCTCCATCCTATCCGGCAAGAAGAGGACATCCGGACCGGTAGACATCTTCATCCAGGCGGCATCTTCTATCTTCTTCCATCCGGCGCGGAGCGGGACCATCTTGAAGCAGCCGACGCGGATCAATGCTCTTCTTCCGATGACTTCTGACGAATGAAGGTTCCTTTAAGTGACGTCATCCAAGATGGCGTCCCTTGAATTCCGATTGGCTGATAGGATTCTATCAGCCAATCGGAATAAGGTAGGAAAAATCTGATTGGCTGATCCAATCAGCCAATCAGATTGAGCTTGCATTCTATTGGCTGATCGGAACAGCCAATAGAATGCGAGCTCAATCTGATTGGCTGATTGGATCAGCCAATCGGATTGAACTTGAATCTGATTTGCTGATTGGATCAGCCAATCAGATTTTTCCTACCTTAATTCCGATTGGCTGATAGAATCCTATCAGCCAATCGGAATTCGAGGGACGCCATCTTGGATGACGTCACTTAAAGGAATATTCATTCGGCGAGTAGGCGTCAGTGGATGAAGATGGCTCCGCGTCGGCTGCTTTGAAGATGGCTCCGCTCCGCTCCGCTCCGGATGGATGAAGATTGAAGACGCCGCCTGGATGAAGACTTCTATCGGATGGAAGACCTCTTCAGCGCCCCTTGGATGAAGACTTCGGCCGCTGCGGATGTCCTCTTCTGTTCCATCGGTGGTCGGCTGGCTGAAGATGGCTAAAGGTAGGATGATCTTCAGGGGGGTAGTGTTTGGTTTTTTTAAGGGGTGGTTGGGTGGGTTAGAGTAGGGGTATGTGTGTGGTGGGTTTTAATGTTGGGGGGTTGTATTTTATTTTTACATGCAAAAGAGCTGTTTACTTTGGGGCATGCCTCGCAAAATGCCCTTTTAAGGGCTGGTAAGGTAATAGAGCTGTTAACTTTTTTAATTTAGAATAGGGTAGGGAATTTTTTTTATTTTGGGGGGCTTTGTTATTTTATTAGGGGGCTTAGATTAGGTGTAATTAGCTTAAAAATTTTGTAATATTTTTTTTTATTTTTTGTAACTTAGTTTATTTATTTTTTGTACTTTAGTTTATTTAATTGTATTTAATTGTAGGTATTTGTAGGTAATTTATTTAATTAATTTAATGATAGTGTAGTGTTAGGTTTAATTGTAACTTAGGTTAGGATTTATTTTACAGGTAATTTTGTATTTCTTTTAGCTAGGTAGTTATTAAATAGTTATTAACTATTTAATAACTATTGTACCTAGTTAAAATAAATACAGTTACCTGTAAAATAAATATAAATCCTAAAATAGCTACAATGTAATTATTAATTACATTGTAGCTATCTTAGGGTTTATTTTAAAGGTAAGTATTTAGTTTTAAATAGGAATAATTAATTTAATAAGAGTTATATTTATTTAGATTTATTTAATTAATATTTAAGATAGGGGGTGTTAGGGTTAGTATTAGACTTGGGTTTAGGGGTTAATAATTTTATTATAGGTTGCGGCAGTGTAGGGGGGGCAGGATAGGGGTTGATAAATTTATTATAGGTGGCGACGGTGTAGGGGGGGGGCAGATTAGGGGTTAATAAGTTTAATATAGGTGGCGGCGGGGTCCAGGAGCGGCGGTTTAGGGGTTAAACAATTTATTTAGTTGCGGCGGGTCCGGAATCCGCAGGATAGGGGTTAATAAATGTATTATAGGTGGCGGCGGTATAGGGGGGCAGTATAGGGGTTAATAGGTATTATGTAGGTGGTTGCGGGGTCCGGGAGCGTCGGTTTAGTGGTTAATACATTTATTATAGTGGCGGTGGGCTCCGGGAGCGGAGGTTTAGGGGTTAGCATGTTTAATGTAGGTGGCGGCAGTGTAGGGGGGCAGATTAGGGGTGTTTAGACTCTGGGTACATGTTAGGGTGTTAGGTGCAGACATCTCCCATAGGAATCAATGGGATGTCGGGCAGCAGCGAACATGAACTTTAGTTATGGTCAGACTACCATTGAGTCCTTTGGGATCCGCCACCTCCAGGGCGGCGGATTGAAAACCAGGTACGCTGGGCCGGAAAAGTGCTGAGCGTACCTGCTAGTTTTTTTATATCTAGCAAAAGTAGTCAGATTGTGCCGAACTTGTGTTTGGAACATCTGGAGTGACGTAAGAATCGATCTGTGTCAGACTGAGTCCGGCGGATCGAAGCTTACATCACTAAATTCTACTTTTGCCGGTGTGTAGGGCTTGATAACTAAGGCGAATCAGCCTCACCACAAATACGCTACGGAATTCTAGCGTATTTGCAGTTGACAGCTTGATAACTAGGGGCCAATCTCTCTTTGTTGGAAATGTATAAAAGCTGTGTTTTCTGTGCAATGAAGCAGTTCCTATTTTGACCCTCAAGCATTCAGTCTTGGCTTATGTTATTTGGGGTAGCTATAACAACTTGCAGCAGCCATTATTCTAGTAGCGGCAGGTATCCAGTGAAGGTTCATTGGTTGGCATTTGGTGGGCGGAAGCTGATTTTAGCAGGAATACCCAGTCTGGGGTATCGAGACCCGCTACAATTGGTGGCAGCGATGGGATCTGCTTCCTCCTTATGGAGCAGCTCCAAACCACCAGTGGGACCTCGATGGAAATGGAGGCTGAATTCCAGTGGTGATTGCATGCAGCTCTGTCCCAGTTTAATGGCCTTGTCTTGGCAAAGGACGAACTGGCCTGGCTGGATATGGTTTGACAGATACTCTGGTACGAGGCTCTCCAGTTCAAACAGGACTACCAGGGGAAGTCATTTCCTACTCCAGAGCAGCAATAATGGCTCCAGATGGATCTACGAATGCCGTTCCTGGGAAAGTAGCCCCGGAAGGAATGGATGGCCGAATTAGACGAGTTGGTCCAGACAGAGATGGAGGTGGACGAAGGGTACCGGGCACTACGGTGGTATGCAGCCCAGGTGTGTCTGGAGATGGAGACAGATGATCCTACGAAGGACTAGGACTTTGGCAGCCCTGTATTGCTATTTGAAAGTCTCACACAGGACCCCACTGCAGGAGTACGGCAGAGTGGATGAGGAGGACATACTGGAACACCAAGAGCTGAGGCTGAACCTTACAGAAGTACCGGGAATGAGGAACGATCTTGATTACCTAGATGATCATGAATGGGAGCTAGAAAAAGGCATATAAAAGGCTGTTAGATCTTGTTCAGCAGCATGTCTCCGAGCCTGCAGAGGGCTATGGTGCAGCGATCAGGGATTTATTGGACTTTTCCTCAGAGGAGTGTCAACCAGCAATGAGCTACCATGAGCTGCTAGACCACGATCAGCAGCCTGGCCCTGAGCTTGCCACACCAGCAGAAGCATTGGCAATAGGACAGAGCACCAACAGCCTCTGCCCAGCACCTGTGATATCTCTGGAGTTCCAGGGAGAGGAGGTAGTCAATTTCTCAACACAGTCACAGGCTCCAGAGATTGATAATTTAATAGACTTTTCCACTGAGAAGGGACAGACCGGTGAGCCTCCAGCAGAAGAGATGGCAACAGGGCAAAGTGCTGCTGGCCTCTGCCCAGCACCTACAGCAGCTCCGGGAAGCCAGGGAGAGGAGGTAGCTGACCTCTCTTCCCAGCGGCAGAGTGGTTTCCAGGGAGAGGAGGTACCCGACCTCTCTCCACAGCAGCAGAGCCAGTTCCAGAGAGAGGAAGTAGTTAACCTCTCTCCCCAGCGGCAGAGCGGTTTCTAGGGAGAGGAGGTAGCCGACCTCTCTCCACAGCGGAAGAACCAATTTCAGGGAGAGGTGGAAGCCAACCTCTCTCCCCAGCGGCAGAGTGGTTTCCAGGGAAAACAGGTCCCAGGGAGAGGAGGAAGCCAACTTCTCTCCCCGGCAACAAAGCAGGTCCCAGGGAGAGGAGGTAGCCGACCACTCTCCACAGCGGCAGAGACAGTTTCAGGGAGAGGAAGTAGTTGACCTCCCTCCACAGTGGCAGAGCCAGGTCCAGGGAGAGGAGGAAGCCGACCTCTCTCCACAGTGGCAGAATCAGTTTCAGGGAGAGGAGGTAGCCTTCCTCTCTCCCCAGCGGCAGAGCGGATTCCAGGGAAAGCAGGTCCCGGGTAGAGGAGGTAGCCGACCTCTCTCCCCAGCAGCTTAGCGTGTTCCAGGAAGAGAAGGTCAGCATTCTCACTCCCCAGTGGCAGTGGCCAAAAACAAAAATGGAAGAGAGTTGGCTGGGCCATCCAACTAACTCAGGTCCAAACTAGTGGGAGGTCTGGTACCTGGTTAGTCTACCCCAGGTGGGGGAGTGGAATGTAACGTAAGCTTCCGTTACTTTTGTACTTAAAGAGGACTGCAGGCCAGCCTCCTCCCCACCGAGTATGAACCCAGGAACTTTGAGGAGATTCTATGATTTGGGAGGCAGATGCCCAGGGTACATTTGGAGTACTTTTACCCTGGATTCGGGTTTACTCTGTTTCCATGAATTCCCAGAGACTCTGAGAGCTGGAGGTCCCTAATACAGAGTTGGGGTTTCTGTGTTTTCTTGGAGTATAAGGTGACAGCCCAATCCATCATTGCCTGCTCCAAATCCACCCCCCTAGACTCAGAATGTCTCCAGTCTGGGATACCGAGACCCGCTACACCTAGTATACACAGATACAAACTACACTACACTACACTACATATACACATACACACTACACATGCAGGACACATACTCCAACATGTATTGCACACTCACCAAGTATACACACATACACACTACACTATACTACAATACACTGCATATACACAAAGCTCTCATACACTACACTACATATACACATACACACTACACATGCAGCACACATACTTCAACATGTACTGCACACACACCAAGTGTGCACACATACACACTAAACTACAATACACATAAAGCTCCCATACACTACACTACATACACACACACACACACACTAAACATGCCGCAAACATACTCCAACATGCACTGCACACTCACCAAGTATACACACATACACACTACACTATACTACACTACACTACATATACACACACACACTACACTATACTACAATACACTACACTACATATACACAAAGCTCTCATACTCTACACTACATATACACACACTACACTATACTACAATACACTACACTACATATACACAAAGCTCTCATACACTACACTACATATACACACACACTACACTATACTACAATACACTATGCTACACTACACTACATATACCAAAGCTCTCATACAATACAGTACATATACATATACACACTACACATGCAGCACACATACTCCAACATGTACTGCACACTCACTAAGTATACACACATATACACTACACTATACTACAATACACTATGCTACACTACATACACATGAAGCTCTCATACACTACACTACATATACACACACACTACACTATACTACAATACACTACACTACATACACATAAGCTCTCATACACTACACTACATATACACACACACACTACACATACAGCACACATACACCAACATGTACTGCACACTCACCAAATATGCACACACACATTACACTATACTACAATACACTACACTACATATACACAAAGCTCTCATACACTACACTACATATACACATATACACTACACATGCAGCACACATACTGCAACATGTACTTCAAACTCACCAATTATACACACACACACACACACTACACTATACTACAATACACTACACTACATATACACAACACATTTAGCACACATTCTCCAATATGTACTGCACACTCACCAAGTATACACACATACACACTGCACTATACTACAATACACTACACTACATTTACACAAAGCTCTCATACACTACACTACATATATACACACACACTACACATGCAGCACACATACTCCAACATGTACTGCACACTCACCAAGTATACACACTACACTATACTACAATGCACTATTCTACACTACAATATATACACATAAAACTTGCATATACTACACTACATATACACATACACACTACACATACAGCACACATACTCCAACATGTACTGCACACACACCAAGTATACACACACACACAACACTATACTACAATACACTACACTACATATACACAAATCTATCATACATTACACTACATATACACATATACACTACACATACAGCACACATACACCAACATGTACTGCAAACTCACCAATTATATACACACACACACACTACACCACGACCCACTACACTACACTACATAAGCTCTCATACACTACACTGCACACACACATACACACTACACATGCAGCACACATACTCCAACATGTACTGCACACTCACCAAATATACACACATACACACTACACTAAACTACAATACACCACACTACATACACATTAAGCTCTCATAAACTACACTACATATACACACACACACTACACATGCAGCACATATACTCCAACATGTACTGCACACTAACCAAGTATGTACATATACACAAACTACACTATACTACAATACACTACACTACATACACCTAAGCTCTCATACACTACACTACATATACACATTTATACTACACATTCAGCACACATACTCCAACATGTACTGCACACTCACCAAGTATACACACATACACACTACACTATACTACAATACACTACAATGCATACACATAAAGCTCTCATAAACTACACTACATATGCACACACACACTACACATGCAGCAAACATACTCCAACATCTACTGCACACTCATCAAGTATACACACATACAGACTACACTATACTACAATACGCTACAATGCATACACATAAAGCTCTCATAAACTACACTACATATGCACACACACACTACACATGCAGCACATATACTCCAACATCTACTGCACACTCATCAAGTATACACATATACACACTACACTATAATACAATACACTACATATCCACACACACACTACACTATACTACAATACACTACACTACATATACACAAAGCTCTCATACACTACACTACTTATACACATAGACACTACACATGCAGCACACATACACCAACATGTACTGCACACTCACCAAGTATACACACATACACACTACACTATTCTACACTACACTACATATCCACACACACACTACACTATACTACAATACACTACACTACATATACACAAAGCTCTCATACACTACACTACTTATACAGATAGACACTACACATGCAGCACACATACACCAACATGTACTGCAAACTCACAAAATATACACACATACACACTACTATATACTACACTGCACTACATATACACACACACTATACTACACTACATATACACACAAATCTATCATACACTACACTACATACACACACACTACACATGCAGCACACATACTCCAACATGTACTGCACACTCACCAAGTATACACACATACACACTACACTATACTACAATACACTACACTACATATACACACAAAGCTATCATGCACTACACTACATATAAACACACACACACTACACATGCATCACACATACTCCAACATGTACTGCACACTCACCAAGTATACACACATACACACTACACTATACTACACTACATACACACACACACTACACTATACTACAACACACTACACTACATATACACAAATCTCTCATACACTACACTACTTATACACATAGACACTACACATGCAGCACACATACACCAACATGTACTGCACACTCACCAAGTATACACACATATACACTACACTATACTACATCACACTACACTACATATACACACATACACTACACTATACTACAATACACTACACTACATATACACAAAGCTCTCATACACTACACTACTTATACACAAAGACACTACACATGCAGCACACATACACCAACATGTTCTGCACACACACCAAGTATACACACATACACACAACACTATACTACACTACACTACACTACATAGACACACACACACTACACTATACTACAATACACATAAAGCTCCCATATACTACACTACATATACACATAGACAATACACATGCAGCACACATACACCAACATGTACTGCAAACTCACTAAATATGCACACACACACACCACACTATACTACAATACACTACATATAAACACACACACTACACTATACTACAATACAATACACTACACTACATATACACAAAGCTCTCATACACTACACTACATATACTTATAGACACTACACATGCAGCACACATACATCAACATGTACTGCAAACTCACTAAATATGCACACACTACTCTATACTACACTACACTACACTACATACAGGGAGTGCAGAATTATTAGGCAAATGAGTATTTTGACCACATCATCCTCTTTATGCATGTTGTCTTACTCCAAGCTGTATAGGCTCGAAAGCCTACTACCAATTAAGCATATTAGGTGATGTGCATCTCTGTAATGAGAAGGGGTGTGGTCTAATGACATCAACACCCTATATCAGGTGTGCATAATTATTAGGCAAATTCCTTTCCTTTGGCAAAATGGGTCAAAAGAAGGACTTGACAGGCTCAGAAAAGTAAAAAATAGTGAGATATCTTGCAGAGGGATGCAGCACTCTTAAAATTACAAAGCTTCTGAAGCGTGATCATCGAACAATCAAACGTTTCATTCAAAATAGTCAACAGGGTCGCAAGAAGCGTGTGGAAAAACCAAGGCGCAAAATAACTGCCCATGAACTGAGAAAAGTCAAGCGTGCAGCTGCCAAGATGCCACTTGCCACCAGTTTGGCCATATTTCAGAGCTGCAACATCACTGGAGTGCCCAAAAGCACAAGGTGTGCAATACTCAGAGACATGGCCAAGGTAAGAAAGGCTGAAAGACGACCACCACTGAACAAGACACACAAGCTGAAACGTCAAGACTGGGCCAAGAAATATCTCAAGACTGATTTTTCTAAGGTTTTATGGACTGATGAAATGAGAGTGAGTCTTGATGGGCCAGATGGATGGGCCCATGGCTGGATTGGTAAAGGGCAGAGAGCTCCAGTCCGACTCAGACGCCAGCAAGGTGGAGGTGGAGTACTGGTTTAGGCTGGTATCATCAAAGATGAGCTTGTGGGGCCTTTTCGGGTTGAGGATGGAGTCAAGCTCAACTCCCAGTCCTACTGCCAGTTTCTGGAAGACACCTTCTTCAAGCAGTGGTACAGGAAGAAGTCTGCATCCTTCAAGAAAAACATGATTTTCATGCAGGACAATGCTCCATCACACGCGTCCAAGTACTCCACAGCGTGGCTGGCAAGAAAGGGTATAAAAGAAGAAAATCTAATGACATGGCCTCCTTGTTCACCTGATCTGAACCCCATTGAGAACCTGTGGTCCATCATCAAATGTGAGATTTACAAGGAGGGAAAACAGTACACCTCTCTGAACAGTGTCTGGGAGGCTGTGGTTGCTGCTGCACGCAATGTTGATGGTGAACAGATCAAAACACTGACAGAATCCATGGATGGCAGACTTTTGAGTGTCCTTGCAAAGAAAGGTGGCTATATTGGTCACCGATTTGTTTTTGTTTTGTTTTTGAATGTCAGAAATGTGTATTTGTGAATGTTGAGATGTTATATTGGTTTCACTGGTAAAAATAAATAATTGAAATGGGTATATATTTGTTTTTTGTTAAGTTGCCTAATAATTATGCACAGTAATAGTCACCTGCACACACAGATATCCCCCTAAAATAGCTAAAACTAAAAACAAACTAAAAACTACTTCCAAAAATATTCAGCTTTGATATTAATGAGTTTTTTGGGTTCATTGAGAACATGGTTGTTGTTCAATAATAAAATTAATCCTCAAAAATACAACTTGCCTAATAATTCTGCACTCCCTGTATACACACACACACTACACTATCCTACAATATACTACATACACACATACAGCATAGACACCAAGGGGTAGATTTATCATATCCCGGGAGGACAAGATTCGCTTGTCCTCCCTGTAATGCTAAATGCCAGCAGCATACGCTGTCAGCATTTAACATTGCACAAGTATTTCTGGTGAAATGCTTTAGCAATGCCAGCCCCTGCGCATTCACAACCAATAGTCTGCTAGCAGGGGGTGTCATTCATCCTTTTTATCCCTAAAAGGTGGCAGATGAGTTGAGTTCTTAAACCCTGTTTCCGGTGACCCGTAAGGCTCGCGCGGAGAAAGCAGCATTCGCTGCTTAATAAATATACCCCCAAGAATGCATAAACACACACACACTGTGACTTATACTTGCATGCACACATTTACATAACATTAGAAACTGACGCCTAGATTTAGAGTTTTGCGTTAGCCATCCAAACCAGCGTTCTCCGGTATTTAGAGTCAGTCAGGAAAGGGTCTAACGCTCACTTTCCAGCCGCGACTTTTCCATACCGGAGATCCCCTTACGTCAATTGCGTATCCTATCTTTTCAATGGGATCTTTCTAACGTACGTGGTATTTAGAGTCTTGGCTGAAGTGAGCGTTAGAACTCTAACGACAAAACTCCAGCCGCAGAAAAAAGTCAGGAGTTAAGAGCTTTATGGGCTAACGCCATTTTATAAAGCTCTTAACGACTGTGCTCTAAAGTACACTAACACCCATAAACTACCTATGTACCCCTAAACCAAGGTCCCCCCACATCGCCGCCACTCTAATAAAAAATTTTAACCCCTAATCTGCCGAACGCACACTGCCGCAACCTACATTATCCCTATGTACCCCTAATCTGCTGCCCCTAACATCGCCGACCCCTATATTATATTTATTACCCCCTAATCTGCCCCCCCAATGTCGCTGCTACCTATCTACACTTATTAACCCCTAATCTGCCGACCGGACCTCGCCGCTACTATAATAAATGTATTAACCCCTAAAGCTAAGTCTAACCCTAACACTAACACCCCCCTAAGTTAAATATTATTTTTATCTAACGAAATAAATTAACTCTTATTAAATAAATTAATCCTATTTAAAGCTAAATACTTACCTGTAAAATAAACCCTAATATAGCTACAATATAACGAATAATTATATTGTAGCTATTTTAGGATTTATATTTATTTTACAGGCAACTTTGTATTTATTTTAACTAGGTACAATAGCTATTAAATAGTTAATAACTATTTAATAGCTACCTAGTTAAAATAATTACAAAATTACCTGTAAAATAAATCCTAACCTAAGTTACAATTAAACCTAACACTACACTATCAATAAATTAATTAACTAAACTATCTACAATTATCTACAATTAAATCAACTAAACTAAATTACAAAAAAAACAAACACTAAATTACAAAAACAAACAAACACTAAATTACAAAAAATAAAAAAAGATTACAAGAATTTTAAACTAATTACACCTACTCTAAGCCCCCTAAAAAAAAACAAAGCCCCCCAAAATAAAAAAATGCCCTACCCTATTCTAAAATAAAAAGTTAACAGCTCTTTTACCTTACCAGCCCTTAAAAGGGCCTTTTGCGAGGCATGGCCCAAAGAAAACAGCTCTTTTGCATTTAAATAAACATACAATACCCCCCCCCCCCAACATTACAACCCACCACCCACATACCCCTAATCTGTTCCGATCAGCCAATAGAATGCGAGCTCAATCTGATTGGCTGATTGGATCAGCCAATCGGATTGAACTTGAATCTGATTGGCTGATTCAATCAGCCAATCAGATTTTTTCTACCTTAATTCCGATTGGCTGATAGAATCCTATCAGCCAATCGGAATTCAAGGGACGCCATCTTGGATGACATCACTTAAAGGAACCTTCATTCGTCAGGAGTCGCCGGAAGAAGAGCATTGATCCGCGTTGGCTGCTTCAAGATGGTCCCACTCCGCGCCGGATGGAAGAAGATAGAAGATGCCGCCTGGATGAAGATGTCTACCAGTCCGTATGTCCTCTTCTTGCCGGATAGGATGGAGACTTCGGACCCTCTTCTGGACCTCTTCTTGCCGGATAGGATGAAGACTTTGGACCCTCTTCTGGACCTCTTCTTGCCGGATAGGATGAAGACTTCGGAGCCTCTTCTGGACGGATCGGTGATACCCAGCGTGGTGAAGATAAGGTAGGGAGATCTTCAGGGGCTTAGTGTTAGGTTTTTTAAGGAGTGTTTGGGTTAGATTAGGGGTATGTGGGCGGTGGGTTGTAACGTTGGGGGGGTATTGTATGTTTATTTAAATGCAAAAGAGCGGTTTTCTTTGGGGCATGCCCCGCAAAAGGCCCTTTTAAGGGCTGGTAAGGTAAAAGAGCTGTTAACTTTTTATTTTAGAATAGGGTAGGGCATTTTTTTATTTTGGGGGGCTTTGTTATTTTTTTAGGGGGCTTAGAGTAGGTGTAATTAGTTTAAAATTCTTGTAATCTTTTTTTATTTTTTGTAATTTAGTGTTTTTTTTTTTTTTGTAATTTAGTTTAGTTAATTTAATTGTAGATAATTGTAGATAGTTTAGTTAATTAATTTATTGATAGTGTAGTGTTAGGTTTAATTGTAACTTAGGTTAGGATTTATTTTACAGGTAATTTTGTAATTATTTTAACTAGGTAGCTATTAAATAGTTATTAACTATTTAATAGCTATTGTACCTAGTTAAAATAAATACAAAGTTGCCTGTAAAATAAATATAAATCCTAAAATAGCTACAATATAATTATTCGTTATATTGTATCTATATTAGGGTTTATTTTACAGGTAAGTATTTAGCTTTAAATAGGATTAATTTATTTAATAAGAGTTAATTTATTTCGTTAGATAAAAATTATATTTAACTTAGGGGGGTGTTAGTGTTAGGGTTAGACTTAGCTTTAGGGGTTAATACATTTATTATAGTAGCGGCGAGGTCCGGTCGGCAGATTAGGGGTTAATACTTGAAGTTAGGTGTCGGCGATGTTAGGGAGGGCAGATTAGGGGTTAATACTATTTATTATAGGGTTTTTGAGGTGGGAGTGAGGCAGTTTAGGGGTTAATACATTTATTATAGTGGCGGCGAGGTCCGGTCGGCAGATAAGGGGTTAAGAAGTGTAGGTAGGTAGGGGGTAATAAATATAATATAGGGGTCGGCGATGTTAGGGGCAGCAGATTAGGGGTACATAGGGATAATGTAGGTTGCGGCGGTGTACGGAGCTGCAGATTAGGGGTTAATAATAAAATGCAGGGGTCAGCGATAGCGGGGGCGGCAGATTAGGGGTTAATAAGTGTAAGGTTAGGGGTGTTTAGACTCGGGGTACATGTTAGGGTGTTAGGTGCAGACTTAGGAAGTGTTTCCCCATAGGAAACAATGGGGCTGCGTTAGGAGCTGAATGCTGCTTTTTTGCAGGTGTTAGGTTTTTTTTCAGCTCAAACTGCCCCATTGTTTCCTATGGGGAAATCGTGCACGAGCACGTTTTAGCTGCTTACCGCTACCGTAAGCAACGCTGGTATTGAGAGTTGAAGTGGCGGTAAATTATGCTCTACGCTCCCTTTTTGGAGCCTAAAGCAGCCCTTCAGAGAACTCTAAATACCAGCGTTATTTAAAAGGTGCGGGGGGCGAAAAACACGCGTAGCTAACGCACCCCTTCTAACGCAAAACTCTAAATCTAGGCGTAGGAGATTTAACATGAAAATGTCATTAATGCAAGAGTTTGTTAATATTAAAAAATTAAAAGCACAGAAATTAAGAGATGAAATGCCGTCACCCCACCAATAGTTTATAATAACACAAAATCATTTTTGGTAGGTGAGTTTGATACAAATTACAAGAAGTAAAGTCCAATAAATATGGTATAGGGTTAGTGTTAGGGTTAAGGTTAGAGTTAGGGTTAGGGTTAGGTTTAGGGTTAGGGTTAGGGTTAGGGTTAGGTTTAGGGTTAGGTTTAGGGTTAGGGTTAGGGTTAGTGTTAGGTTTAGGGTTAGAGTTAGTGGGTTAGGGTTAGAGTTAGGGTTAGTGTTAGATTAAGGGTTAGAGTTAGTGGGTTAGTGTTGGGCATATTATGACTTTCCTGTGTTGTAACTACTTTTTAACATCTTATGTTATTTTTCTCAATCCCAACATACAGTGGATAATGTATATCTTTTCCTTGTGTTCTTGTTCAGAATATTTTCTGTGGGAATTAATTTGTTTGATCACCTGAGAAGAGTTTTTTCTTGTTTTCTTTCCATTACGTGTCCTTCATTTGCTCATGAATATATGCTTGTGAGACATGAATAAATGCTTGTGAGACATGGATATGTGCTTGTGAGGTGACCATACACCGTGAAACAAAATGAGTTTGGTTAAGTTAAGTCTTGTTCTTTTAGGGCTTTCCTCTGTGGGGCTCTGTGAAGTTTTGCAGAACTTCAATGATGTCCCATCTTGCCAAGCCTTTTTTTACCAGGGGCAGGAACCACTAGGTCTTGCATCCTCCAACACAGCTCGTATCTGTCAGCGCCTGCAAGGGAAGTATTACTATGCCACCTTGTACCATCAAGTAGCACGTGTGCCAATCTATAGTGCTTACATCCTGGAGATATCAACTACTTCTCGACCAGATATTTCTTCAAGCAACTGGTATCTGGAACCTATGGTGAGTATACCCTGTAAAGAATCCTGTTATAGCCTCTAATTAGAAAAGTAAGTTTAGCTAAAAAGCAAGGTTTTATTATATTCCATCATGAAGATTGATTACAAGATTTGTCTATAATACAACAATGTTGTTATTATAATAAGATGTTATTCTATTTAAAAACTGTAATTACACTTTGCATGATCTCCCTCACTTTCTACCAAATTCAGGTCAGTTGTCATCGATTTTAACCCAGCAACCATATCTCAGCTACCATAATATTGTATATATGTTCATGATTAAGGAATTAACCGAAACATGTAGGACAGACCAGTTCCTGAAAATGTTCTGCCTATCTTTTTGATTTTAACTTCTCTGTTGCCTACTAAGATGTTTTAATCTACATATGGATATTAAATCATGTATGCTTACTTTGGAGGATCGCAGTGTACTTCTTTTGCTTGATTACCATAATATTGTACCTGAAAGAGCACAGTGGTCACAGATGGCTACTAAGTGGTCAAGCAATGCTATCTGTACAGCAATATCACACGCTTTATTGTTGGTGAGAGGAGTTCAGAAAGTAACCCTTTGTTTGCCATAGATTTCAACCCCCCTAACCCTAATTAACCCTAATTAACCCTAATGACTATATCCATAGTCATAACCATAATCTCTAACCTTAACCACTAACCCCAATTGGTAATCCCTAATATTAATCCGTAACTCAAATCCTTTCCTTAATCGCAACTCTAGCCCTTAATTTAGTCACATTTCTAACATAAATCAACCAGTATCACCAGACTTTCCTGCTATTAAGCTCATGAATAGAGATAATTAGGACACCATGAAATACTGACTACTGATCTTATGATTGTAATATGTTGGCTAGTTATTAAAAGGTTGATCTCCCTTACTCACCAAGATCATATTTCGACACTTCCTGACCAAGCTCAAATGTCCCCCACATCTTCACCAACATAGATTTCCCTTACCTGACAAGATCTTGCTTTCATTCTGACTACATTATATCTGTTATATCCACTTCCTGACCAAAATTAGGTCTCCTCCACTTCATGACAAATATCAGATGTACTCCACTTCATTACCAAGGTCAGATTGCCTCCAAATTATGACTACATTATATAACTACTTCAATCTGACTAATATTAGAAAGCCTTTCCTGACTTTCCAGGGTAAAATGTCTCCTACTTTCTGAGAAGTAAGAATTTACCTGCTTCCTGACCAAGATTTAATTTTCTCCACTTTCTGACCAAAAGCTGTTAACCCTATATTTGTCCTAGATTTGATTTACCTTTACTTCCAATCGAAGGGTAGTTCTTCTTAAACTTCTGACCAAGATCTGATTTGCCCACCTCATTACATACAGTTGTGCGCATAAGTTTACATACCCTGGCAGAATTTATGATTTCTTGGCCATTTTTCAAAGAATATGAATGATAACACAAAAACTTTTCTTTCACTCATGGTTAGTGTTTGGCTGAAGCCATTTATAATCAATTAACTGTGTTTACTCTTTTTAACCCCTTAATGACCGGACCATTTTTCAATTTTCTTACCCTTAATGACAATGGCTATTTTTACATTTCTGCAGTGTTTGTGTTTAGCTGTAATTTTCCTCTTACTCATTTACTGTACCCACACATATTATATACCGTTTTTCTCGCCATTAAATGGACTTTCTAAAGATACCATTATTTTCATCATGTCTTATAATTTTCTAAAAAAAAAATAATAAAATATGAGGAAAAAATGGAAAAAAACACACTTTTTCTAACTTTGACCCCCAAAATATGTTACACGTCTACAATCACCAGAAAACACCCATGCTAAATAGTTTCTAAATTTTGTCCTGAGTTTAGAAATACCCAATGTTTACACGTTCTTTGCTTTTTTTGCAATTTATGGGGCAATAAATACAAGTAGCACTTTGCTATTTCCAAACCACTTTTTTTCAAAATTAGCGCTAGTTACATTGGAACCCTGATATCTGTCAGGAATACCTGAATATCCCTTGACATGTATATATTTTTTTTTAGAAGACAACCCAAAGTATTGATCTAGACCCATTTTGGTATATTTCATGCCACCATTTCACCGCCAAATGCGATCAAAAAAAAAAAAAAGTTCACTTTTTCACAAAATTTGTCACAAACTTTAGGTTTTCCACTGAAATTATTTACAAACAGCTTCTGCAATTATGGCACAAATGGTTGTAAATGCTTCTCTGGGATCCCCTTTTTTCAGAAATAACAGACTTATATGGCTTTGGGGTTGCTTTTTGGTAATTAGAAGGCCGCTAAATTCCGCTGTGCACCACACGTGTTTTATGCCTAGGAGTGAAGGGGTTAATTAGGGAGCTTGTAGGGTTAATTTTAGCTTTAGTGTAGTGTAGTAGACAACCCCAAGTATTGATCTATGCCCATTTTGGTATATTTTATGCCCCCATTTCACCGCCAAATGCGAGCAAATAAAAAAAAAACTTTACATTTTTCACAATTTTAGGTTTCTCACTGAAATTATTTACAAACAGCTTGTGCTATTATGGCAGAAATTTTTGTTAAAACTTCTCTGGGATCCCCTTTGTTCAGAAATAGCAGACTTATATGGCTTTGGCGTTGCTTTTTGGTAATTAGAAGGCCGCTAAATGCTGCTGCGCACCACACGTTAATTATGCCCAGCAGTGAAGGGGTTAAATTAGGTAGCTTGTAGGGAGCTTGCAGGGTTAATTTTAGAGATCAGCCTCCCACCTGACACATCCCACCCCCTGATCCCTCCCAAACAGCTCTCTTCCCTCCCCCACCCCACAATTGTTCCTGCCATCTTAAGTACTGGCAGAAAGTCTGCCAGTACTAAATAAGAGGTTTTTTTTTTTAAATAAAAATAATAAAATATTTTAGCTGTGATGGACCCCTGCCTTAGCCCCAACCTCCCTGATCCCCCCCCCTCCAGCTCTCTAACCCTCTCCCCTACCTAATTACCGCCATCTTGGGTACTGGCAGCTGTCAAAACCAAAGTATTTTTATTTTATTTTTAACTTAAAACTCTTTCTGTAGTGTAGCAGCCCCCCCACAATACCCCCACCCCCTCCCAGATCCTTTTATATTTAAAAAAATTTTTTTACCATTTTCTCCCTTTCTGCCCTCATTCATTGGTGTCAGTGTGGCTAATGCGCGCACGTGCACGTGCACGCGTGCCCCATGCACGCGTCCCATGCACGTGCACCCGCCTCGTGCACGCGCATGTGCCTCGTGCACACGCACGCACGCTCCCTCAAACCCGGACAACGGCACCATCGCTACCGGTGCAGAGAGGGCCACAGAGTGGCTCTCTCTGCATCGGAGGCTTGTAAAGTGGTATTGCAGGATGCCTCCATATCGAGGCATCACTGCAATACCCTCAGAGCTGCTGGAAGCAATTGTGATCGCTTCCAGCACTCTGTTAGACAACTGATGTACCAGGTACGTCTATTGTCATTAACTGTTAGTTTTTGCATGACGTACCTGGTACGTCAGTTGTCATTAAGGGGTTAAATCATAATGACAACAGAAACTACCCAAATGACCCTGATCAAAAGTTTACATACCCTGGTGATTTTGGCCTGATAACATGCAAAGGGGTTTGAATGGCTATTAAAGGTAACCATCCTATCTGTGATCTGTTTGCTTGTAATTAGTGTGTGTGTATAAAAGGTCAATGAGTTTCTAGACTCCTGACAGACCCTTGCATCTTTCATCCAGTGCTACACTGACGTTTCTGGATTCTGAGTCATGTGGAAAGCAAAATAATTGTCAAAGTATCTGCGGGAAAAAGTAGTTGAACTGTATAAAACAGGAAAGGTATATAAAAAGATATCCAAGGAATTGAGAATGCAAATCAGCAGTGTTCAAACTCTAATAAAGAAGTGGAAAATGAGGGGTTCTGTTGAAACCAAACCATGGTCAGGTAGACCAACTAAAATTTCAGCCACAACTGCCAGGAAAATTGTTCAGGATGCAAAGACAAATCCACAAATAACTTTAGGTGAAATACAGGACATGTGGTGTGGCTGTTTCAAGATGCACAATAAGGAGGGCTGCATGGTCGAGTCACCAGAAGAAAGCCATTACTACGCAAATGCAACAAAGTATCCCGCTTACAATACGCCAAACAGCACAGAGACAAGCCTCAAACCTTCTGGCACAAAGTCATTTGGAGTAATGAGACCAAAATTGAGCTTTTTGTCCAAAACCATAAATGCTACATTTGGAGAGGAGTCAACAAGGCCTATGATGAAAGGTACACCATTCCTACTGTGAAACACGGAGGTGGATCACTGATGTTTGGGGGATGTGTGAGCTACAAAGGCACAGGAAATTTGGTCAGAATTGATGGCAAGATGAATGCAGTATGGTGCTCTGACAAAATGCAGATGGACATTTGGCAGACAGCATTCTGTCACACGGACATTTGTCTGACGGACAGAATGCCAAAGCATGTTCCTATTCTGGCCGAGGGCAGATATGCTCCAGAGTGCTCTGTTCCAATCAGAGCCTCGGGCGCCGCAACTGCCTCTGGGAACCTTAGTATGGGTCCCAGCCTGCACGTCTTGTAATTCTCTGTCTGGGAAATTATCTATCTATCAAATCTATCTATTTATCTATCTATCAAATCTATCTATCAAATCTATCTATCGAGTCTATCAAATTTATCTATTGCATCTATTTATCTATCTAATCTATGGCCTATATTTAACAAAGTCTGGCGGACCTGATCCGCCAGTGCGGATCAGGTCCGCCAGACCTTGCTGCATATGGAGAGCAATACGCTCTCCGTATTAAGCATTGCACCAGCAGCTCACAAGAGCTGCTGGTGCAATGCTGCCCCCTGCAAACTCGCGGGCAATCGGCCACCAGTAGGGGGTGTCAATCAACCCGATCGTACTCGGTCGGGTTGATTTCCGGCGATGTCTGTCCGCCTGCTCAGAGCAGGCGGACAGGCTATGGAGCAGCGGTCTTTGTGACCGCTGCTTCATAACTGCTGTTTCTGGTGAGCCTGCAGGCTCGCCAGAAACACTGGGCATCAAGCTCCATTCGGAGCTTGATAGATAGGCCCCTATGTATCTATAAAAGTCCAGCCACGATGCAGTATGTTATCAAACAGAACGCCTCATTTTCCACTTCTTGATTAGAGTTTGAAGACTGCTGATTTGCATTCTCAATTCCTTGGATTTCTTTTTATATCTCTTTCCTGTTTTATACAATTCAACTGCCTTTTTTACCACAGATCCTTTGACAATTCTTTTTCTTTCCCCATCACTCAGAATCCAGAAACGTCAGTGTAGCACTGGATGAAAGATGCAAGGGTCTCTCAGGAGTCCAGAAACTCATTGACCTTTTATACACACACACTAATTACAAGCAAACAGATCACAGGTGAGGATGGTTACTTTTAATAGCCATTCAAACTCCTTTGTGTCAACTTGTGTGCATGTTATCAGGCCAAAATCACCAGGGTATGTAAACTTTTGATCAGGGTCATTTGGGTAGTTTCTGTTGTCATTATGATTTTAAAAGAGTAAACACAGTTGATTGATAATAAATGGCTTCAGCCAACACTTACCATGAGCGAAAGAAAAGTTTTTGTGTTATCATTCATATTCTATGAAAAATGGCCAAGAAATCATAAATTCTGCCAGGGTATGTAAACTTATGAGCACAACTGTAAATTGGATTTTATACACATATACTTCCTGGCCAAGACTGAATCTTCTGCACTATAAGGTATTTAGAGTATTACTTTGTTTGATGCCTGGACTCAAAAGAGCAGGAGATGGTCTGCAGGCCCACAGAGAAGAAGCTCTAAACCTTAGATAAGCCAGGTGTCACTACTAGATCTGTCCAAAAGAGCAGGAGATGGTCTGCAGGCCCACAGAGAAGAATCACTAAACATTAGATAAGCCAGGTGTCACTACTAGATCTGTCCAAAACCAAGCATCATAGCAATAGGGTAAAGCAGGTTCTTTAACCAGAAAGCAGTTCCAGATTCTTTAGCCAGTAAGTCCATCCACAGGTAACAGTACAGGGTTAGGATGAAGGTCAGACAGGATACAAAAGCCAGGTCAGAATCAGGAGGAGAGGCCAGACATAGGAATGCTTCAGTCTTCATGCAAAATAGCCAACCACTGAATGGGAGAGATGACCTTTTTAACACTTACCATTCAGGCCAAAGTCACTTTATGTTAACTTCTGACCACAGGTTAATAATTAGCACAAATTAGCACACTTCAATAGTAGATGCAGAATAAAACAGCATAAATACAATGCTGGTCATGCAAACCGAGGATAACTTAGCACAGCATCAGTCCTCCACAAGCATAGATCCTCTTCTGACAGCATTTCCGTCAACCCTGTTACTTCTCATAGGGCAGCTTCCATCACACTTCAAAACCCGCTGTTGGGTAAATACAGTATAGAGTTGTTCCTCGCACACAGTCTAATAAAGAAGAAGAAAATGACTAAGGTAAGACACAGATATTAGTATAACTGAATAACAAGGACTATGGCTGAATTCACATATCATGGTTTACAATGAGACTACTCTAGAACGCAACACAGGTCATATTCTTGATGATAGTTGGCATTAGATTAGATCCCTTCCACTACCTAACCCATATTATAGTCTCATCTCTTTGTAACATACATCACATAACTCAAGTAGAGCATATTATTAGGGGATTGTCTCACTGTATTACAAATTGCATTCATTTTGTTTCACAGTTTAACTTGCATTATATTTGTCTCATTTTCTGACTCTCATCAGGTCTATCACTGTCTGACTAACATTAGATATGTCTCTGTTTAACTTGCATTAGATATGTCTCTCTGTTTAACTTGCATTAGATTTGTCTCATTCTCTGAATCTCATCAAGCCTATCACTGTCTGACTAACATTAGATATGTCTCTCTGTTTAACTTGCATTAGATATGTCTTTGTGTAACTTGCATTAGATTTGTCTCATTTTCTGACTCTCATCAGGCCTATCACTGTCTCACTAACATTAGATATGTCTCTCTGTTTAACTTTCATTATATTTGTCTCATTTTCTGACTCTCATCAGGCCTATCACTGTCTGACTAATGTTATATATGCCTCACTGTTTAACTTGCATTATATTGGTCTAATTTTCTGACTCTCATCAGGCCTATCAATGTCTAACTAACATTAGATATGTCTCTCTGTTTAACTTGCATAATATTTGTCTCATTTTCTGACTCTCATCAGGCCTATCACTGTCTGACTAACATTAGATATTAGGGTTGCACCGATACCGATACTAGTATCGGTATCGGTACCGATACCAAGTATTTGCATGAGTACTTGTACTCATGCAAATGCACCGATACTTAAACCGATACCTCCACTTCCTACCCATATGCTATCTTGTGGCGTTTTTTCAAACTGCGTGTCCCCATTTCATTTTAAACTGGAGTAGAGACTCAACTAAAAATTGTTTACTACTGTTCTGCCAATACAAATTGCTGTTATTTGTATTATTGTAGTAGAGATCACTGTACCTCGTTCAGACAAACCCCTGAAGTACTGGGCAGTTAATAAACAGATTTCCAGCTCTGGCTATAATGGGCCAAAAATATATTTCTGCCCCATGCAGTAGTGTGGAAAGTGAAAGACTGTTCAACTTAGAGTCAAACCTCCATACAAATGTCAAAATGATGTTATATAAAAGCCCTACAACCCAATTGCATCACCCCTTTAAATTTAATATTTTATTGTAATATTTGTTATTTATAAACATGTTCAGTGAACTTTTTTATTATTTCATAATGTCTTTTGAATTACAGTCCTTTATAATTATAAAGAAGGAATCTTAAATATTTAGTCTGTATTGTGCTTGGTATACTGTCACATGACATTAAAAAAAAAAGTATCGGTAATTGGTATCGGCGAGTATTTGAAAACAAGTATCGGTACTTGTACTCGGTCATAAAAAAATGGTATCGGTGCAACCCTATTAGATATGTCTCTCTGTTTAACTTGCATTATATTTGTCTCATTCTCTGATTCTCATCAGACCTATCACTGTCTGACTAACATTAGATATGTCTCTCTGTTTAACTTGCATTAGATTTGTCTCATTTTCTAACTCTCATCAGGCCTATCACTGTCTGACTAACGTTAGATATGTCTCTCTGTTTAACTTGCATTAGATTTGTCTCATTTTCTAACTCTCATCAGGCCTATCACTGTCTGACTAACATTAGATATGTCTCTCTGTTTAACTTGCATTATATTTGTCTCATTCTCTGATTCTCATCAGGCCTATCACTGTCTGACTAACATTAGATATGTCTCTCTGTTTAACTTGCATTATATTTGTCTCATTTTCTAACTCTCATCAGGCCTATCACTGTCTGACTAACATTAGATATGTCTCTCTGTTTAAATTGCATTAGATATGTCTCTGTGTAACTTGCATTAGATATGTCTCATTTTCTGACTCTCATCAGGCCTATCACTGTCTGACTAACATTAGATATGTCTCTCTGTTTAACTTGCATTAGATTTGTCTCATTCTCTGAATCTCATCAAGCCTATCACTGTCTGACTAACATTAGATATGTCTCTCTGTTTAACTTGCATTAGATATGTCTCTGTGTAACTTGCATTAGATTTGTCTCATTTTCTGACTCTCATCAGGCCTATCACTGTCTGACTAACATTAGATATGTCTCTCTGTTTAACTTGCATTAGATTTGTCTCATTCTCTGAATCTCATCAAGCCTATCACTGTCTGACTAACATTAGATATGTCTCTCTGTTTAACTTGCATTAGATATGTCTCTGTGTAACTTGCATTATATTTGTCTCATTTTCTGACTCTCATCAGGCCTATCACTGTCTGACTAACATTAGATATGTCTCTCTGTTTAAATTGCATTAGATATGTCTCTGTGTAACTTGCATTAGATATGTCTCATTTTCTGACTCTCATCAGGCCTATCACTGTCTGACTAACATTAGATATGTCTCTCTGTTTAACTTGCATTAGATTTGTCTCATTTTCTGACTCTCATCAGGCCTATCACTGTCTGACTAACATTAGATATGTCTCTCTGTTTAACTTGCATTAGATATGTCTCTGTGTAACTTGCATTAGATTTGTCTCATTTTCTGACTCTCATCAGGCCTATCACTGTCTGACTAACATTAGATATGTCTCTCTGTTTAACTTGCATTATATTTGTCTCATTTTCTGACTCTCATCAGGCCTATCACTGTCTGACTAACGTTATATATGCCTCACTGTTTAACTTGCATTATATTGGTCTAATTTTCTGACTCTCATCAGGCCTATCAATGTCTAACTAACATTAGATATGTCTCTCTGTTTAACTTGCATAATATTTGTCTCATTTTCTGACTCTCATCAGGCCTATCACTGTCTGACTAACATTAGATATGTCTCTCTGTTTAACTTGCATTATATATGTCTCTGTTTAACTTGATTTAGATTTGTCTCATTTTCTAACTCTCATCAGGCCTATCACTGTCTGACTAACATTAGATATGTCTCTCTGTTTAACTTGCATTATATTTGTCTCATTCTCTGACTCTCATTAGGCCTATCACTGTCTGACTAACGTTAGATATGTCTCTCTGTTTAACTTGCATTAGATTTGTCTCTTTTTCTAACTCTCATCAGGCCTATCACTGTCTGACTAACATTAGATATGGCTCTCTGTTTAACTTGCATTAGATTTGTCTCTCTGTTTAACTTGCTTTAGATTTGTCTCATTTTCTGACTCTCATCAGGCCTATCACTGTCTGATTAACATTAGATATGTATCTCTGTTTAACTTGCTTTAGATGTCTCTCATTTTCTGACTCTCATCAGGCCTTTCACTGTCTGACTAACATTAGATATGTATCTCTGTTTAACTTGCTTTAGATTTGTCTCATTTTCTGACTCTCATCAGGCCTATCACTGTCTGACTAACATTAGATATGTCTCTGTTTAACTTGCATTAGATAGGTCTCTCTGTTTAACTTGCATTATATTTGTCTCATTCTCTGACTCTCAACAGGCCTATCACTGTCTGACTAACATTAGATATGTCTCTCTGTTTAAATTGCATTAGATATGTCTCTGTGTAACTTGCATTAGATATGTCTCATTTTCTGACTCTCATCAGGCCTATCACTGTCTGACTAACATTAGATATGTCTCTCTGTTTAACTTGCATTAGATTTGTCTCATTCTCTGAATCTCATCAAGCCTATCACTGTCTGACTAACATTAGATATGTCTCTCTGTTTAACTTGCATTAGATATGTCTCTGTGTAACTTGCATTAGATTTGTCTCATTTTCTGACTCTCATCAGGCCTATCACTGTCTGACTAACATTAGATATGTCTCTCTGTTTAACTTGCATTAGATTTGTCTCATTCTCTGAATCTCATCAAGCCTATCACTGTCTGACTAACATTAGATATGTCTCTCTGTTTAACTTGCATTAGATATGTCTCTGTGTAACTTGCATTAGATTTGTCTCATTTTCTGACTCTCATCAGGCCTATCACTGTCTGACTAACATTAGATATGTCTCTCTGTTTAAATTGCATTAGATATGTCTCTGTGTAACTTGCATTAGATATGTCTCATTTTCTGACTCTCATCAGGCCTATCACTGTCTGACTAACATTAGATATGTCTCTCTGTTTAACTTGCATTAGATTTGTCTCATTCTCTGAATCTCATCAAGCCTATCACTGTCTGACTAACATTAGATATGTCTCTCTGTTTAACTTGCATTAGATATGTCTCTGTGTAACTTGCATTAGATTTGTCTCATTTTCTGACTCTCATCAGGCCTATCACTGTCTGACTAACGTTATATATGCCTCACTGTTTAACTTGCATTATATTGGTCTAATTTTCTGACTCTCATCAGGCCTATCAATGTCTAACTAACATTAGATATGTCTCTCTGTTTAACTTGCATAATATTTGTCTCATTTTCTGACTCTCATCAGGCCTATCACTGTCTGACTAACATTAGATATGTCTCTCTGTTTAACTTGCATTATATTTGTCTCATTCTCTGATTCTCATCAGGCCTATCACTGTCTGACTAACATTAGATATGTCTCTTTGTTTAACTTGCATTAGATTTGTCTCATTTTCTAACTCTCATCAAGCCTATCATTGTCTGACTAACGTTAGATATGTCTCTCTGTTTAACTTGCATTAGATTTGTCTCATTTTCTAACTCTCATCAGGCCTATCACTGTCTGACTAACATTAGATATGTCTCTCTGTTTAACTTGCATTATATTTGTCTCATTCTCTGACTCTCATCAGGCCTATCACTGTCTGACTAACATTAGATATGTCTCTCTGTTTAACTTGCATTAGATTTGTCTCATTTTCTAACTCTCATCAGGCCTATCACTGTCTGACTAACGTTAGATATGTCTCTCTGTTTAACTTGCATTAGATATGTCTCATTTTCTGACTCTAATCAGGCCTATCACTGTCTGACTAACATTAGATATGTCTCTCTGTTTAACTTGCATTAGATATGTCTCTCTGTTTAACTTGCTTTAGATTTGTCTCATTTTCTGACTCTCATCAGGCCTATCACTGTCTGACTAACATTAGATATGTATCTCTGTTTAACTTGCTTTAGATTTCTCTCATTTTCTGACTCTCATCAGGCCTATCACTGTCTGACTAACATTAGATATGTCTCTGTTTAACTTGCATTAGATAGGTCTCTCTGTTTAACTTGCATTATATTTGTCTCATTCTCTGACTCTCAACAGGCCTATCACTGTCTGACTAACATTAGATATGTCTCTCTGTTTAAATTGCATTAGATATGTCTCATTTTCTGACTCTCATCAGGCCTATCACTGTCTGACTAACATTAGATATGTCTCTGTTTAACTTGCATTAGATAGGTCTCTCTGTTTAACTTGCATTATATTTGTCTCATTCTCTGACTCTCAACAGGCCTATCACTGTCTGACTAACATTAGATATGTCTCTCTGTTTAAATTGCATTAGATATGTCTCTGTGTAACTTGCATTAGATATGTCTCATTTTCTGACTCTCATCAGGCCTATCACTGTCTGACTAACATTAGATATGTCTCTCTGTTTAACTTGCATTAGATTTGTCTCATTCTCTGAATCTCATCAAGCCTATCACTGTCTGACTAACATTAGATATGTATCTCTGTTTAACTTGCATTAGATTTCTCTCTGTTTAACTTGCATTAGATTTGTCTCATTTTCTGACTCTCATCAGGCCTATCACTGTCTGACTAACATTAGATATGTCTCTCTGTTTAACTTGCATTAGATTTGTCTCATTCTCTGAATCTCATCAAGCCTATCACTGTCTGACTAACATTAGATATGTCTCTCTGTTTAACTTGCATTAGATATGTCTCTGTGTAACTTGCATTAGATTTGTCTCATTTTCTGACTCTCATCAGGCCTATCACTGTCTGACTAACATTAGATATGTCTCTCTGTTTAAATTGCATTAGATATGTCTCTGTGTAACTTGCATTAGATATGTCTCATTTTCTGACTCTCATCAGGCCTATCACTGTCTGACTAACATTAGATATGTCTCTCTGTTTAACTTGCATTAGATTTGTCTCATTCTCTGAATCTCATCATGCCTATCACTGTCTGACTAACATTAGATATGTCTCTCTGTTTAACTTGCATTAGATATGTCTCTGTGTAACTTGCATTAGATTTGTCTCATTTTCTGACTCTCATCAGGCCTATCACTGTCTGACTAACATTAGATATGTCTCTCTGTTTAACTTTCATTATATTTGTCTCATTTTCTGACTCTCATCAGGCCTATCACTGTCTGACTAACGTTATATATGCCTCACTGTTTAACTTGCATTATATTGGTCTAATTTTCTGACTCTCATCAGGCCTATCACTGTCTGACTAACATTAGATATGTCTCTCTGTTTAACTTGCATAATATTTGTCTCATTTTCTGACTCTCATCAGGCCTATCACTGTCTGACTAACATTAGATATGTCTCTCTGTTTAACTTGCATTATATTTGTCTCATTCTCTGATTCTCATCAGGCCTATCACTGTCTGACTAACATTAGATATGTCTCTTTGTTTAACTTGCATTAGATTTGTCTCATTTTCTAACTCTCATCAAGCCTATCACTGTCTGACTAACATTAGATATGTCTCTCTGTTTAACTTGCATTAGATTTGTCTCATTTTCTAACTCTCATCAGGCCTATCACTGTCTGACTAACATTAGATATGTCTCTCTGTTTAACTTGCATTATATTTGTCTCATTCTCTGACTCTCATCAGGCCTATCACTGTCTGACTAACATTAGATATGTCTCTCTGTTTAACTTGCATTAGATTTGTCTCATTTTCTAACTCTCATCAGGCCTATCACTGTCTGACTAACGTTAGATATGTCTCTCTGTTTAACTTGCATTAGATATGTCTCATTTTCTGACTCTAATCAGGCCTATCACTGTCTGACTAACATTAGATATGTCTCTCTGTTTAACTTGCATTAGATATGTCTCTCTGTTTAACTTGCTTTAGATTTGTCTCATTTTCTGACTCTCATCAGGCCTATCACTGTCTGACTAACATTAGATATGTATCTCTGTTTAACTTGCTTTAGATTTCTCTCATTTTCTGACTCTCATCAGGCCTATCACTGTCTGACTAACATTAGATATGTCTCTGTTTAACTTGCATTAGATAGGTCTCTCTGTTTAACTTGCATTATATTTGTCTCATTCTCTGACTCTCAACAGGCCTATCACTGTCTGACTAACATTAGATATGTCTCTCTGTTTAAATTGCATTAGATATGTCTCATTTTCTGACTCTCATCAGGCCTATCACTGTCTGACTAACATTAGATATGTCTCTGTTTAACTTGCGTTATATTTGTCTCATTTTCTGACTCTCATCAGGCCTATCACTCTCTGACTAACATTAGATATGTCTCTCTGTTTAACTTGCATTATATTTGTCTCATTTTCTGACTCTCATCAGGCCTATCACTCTCTGACTAACATTAGATATGTCTCTGTTTAACTTGCATATATTTGTCTCATTTTCTGACTCTCATCAGGCCTATCACTGTCTGATTAACATTAGATATGCCTCTGTGTAACTTGCATTAGATTTGTCTCATTCTCTGACTCTCATCAGGCCTATCACTGTCTGATTAACATTAGATATTTCTCTCTGTTTAAATTGCATTAGATATGTCTCTGTGTAACTTGCATTAGATATGTCTCATTTTCTGACTCTCATCAGGCCTATCACTGTCTGACTAACATTAGATATGTCTCTCTGTTTAACTTGCATTAGATTTGTCTCATTCTCTGAATCTCATCAAGCCTATCACTGTCTGACTAACATTAGATATGTCTCTCTGTTTAACTTGCATTAGATATGTCTCTGTGTAACTTGCATTAGATTTGTCTCATTTTCTGACTCTCATCAGGCCTATCACTGTCTGACTAACATTAGATATGTCTCTCTGTTTAACTTTCATTATATTTGTCTCATTTTCTGACTCTCATCAGGCCTATCACTGTCTGACTAACGTTATATATGCCTCACTGTTTAACTTGCATTATATTGGTCTAATTTTCTGACTCTCATCAGGCCTATCAATGTCTAACTAACATTAGATATGTCTCTCTGTTTAACTTGCATAATATTTGTCTCATTTTCTGACTCTCATCAGGCCTATCACTGTCTGACTAACATTAGATATGTCTCTCTGTTTAACTTGCATTATATTTGTCTCATTCTCTGATTCTCATCAGGCCTATCACTGTCTGACTAACATTAGATATGTCTCTTTGTTTAACTTGCATTAGATTTGTCTCATTTTCTAACTCTCATCAAGCCTATCACTGTCTGACTAACGTTAGATATGTCTCTCTGTTTAACTTGCATTAGATTTGTCTCATTTTCTAACTCTCATCAGGCCTATCACTGTCTGACTAACATTAGATATGTCTCTCTGTTTAACTTGCATTATATTTGTCTCATTCTCTGACTCTCATCAGGCCTATCACTGTCTGACTAACATTAGATATGTCTCTCTGTTTAACTTGCATTAGATTTGTCTCATTTTCTAACTCTCATCAGGCCTATCACTGTCTGACTAACGTTAGATATGTCTCTCTGTTTAACTTGCATTAGATTTGTCTCATTTTCTAACTCTCATCAGGCCTATCACTGTCTGACTAACGTTAGATATGTCTCTCTGTTTAACTTGCATTAGATATGTCTCATTTTCTGACTCTAATCAGGCCTATCACTGTCTGACTAACATTAGATATGTCTCTCTGTTTAACTTGCATTAGATATGTCTCTCTGTTTAACTTGCTTTAGATTTGTCTCATTTTCTGACTCTCATCAGGCCTATCACTGTCTGACTAACATTAGATATGTATCTCTGTTTAACTTGCTTTAGATTTCTCTCATTTTCTGACTCTCATCAGGCCTATCACTGTCTGACTAACATTAGATATGTCTCTGTTTAACTTGCATTAGATAGGTCTCTCTGTTTAACTTGCATTATATTTGTCTCATTCTCTGACTCTCAACAGGCCTATCACTGTCTGACTAACATTAGATATGTCTCTCTGTTTAAATTGCATTAGATATGTCTCATTTTCTGACTCTCATCAGGCCTATCACTGTCTGACTAACATTAGATATGTCTCTGTTTAACTTGCGTTATATTTGTCTCATTTTCTGACTCTCATCAGGCCTATCACTCTCTGACTAACATTAGATATGTCTCTCTGTTTAACTTGCATTAGATATGTCTCTCTGTTTAACTTGCATAGATTTGTCTCATTCTCTGACTCTCATCAGGCCTATCACTGTCTGATTAACATTAGATATTTCTCTATGTTTAACTTGCATTAGATATGTCTCTCTGTTTAACTTGCATTATATTTGTCTCATTCTCTGACTCTCATCAGGCCTATCACTGTCTGACTAACATTAGATATGTCTCTCTGTTTAACTTGCATTAGATTTGTCTCATTCTCTGAATCTCATCAAGCCTATCACTGTCTGACTAACATTAGATATGTCTCTCTGTTTAACTTGCATTAGATATGTCTCTGTGTAACTTGCATTAGATTTGTCTCATTTTCTGACTCTCATCAGGCCTATCACTGTCTGACTAACATTAGATATGTCTCTCTGTTTAACTTTCATTATATTTGTCTCATTTTCTGACTCTCATCAGGCCTATCACTGTCTGACTAACGTTATATATGCCTCACTGTTTAACTTGCATTATATTGGTCTAATTTTCTGACTCTCATCAGGCCTATCAATGTCTAACTAACATTAGATATGTCTCTCTGTTTAACTTGCATAATATTTGTCTCATTTTCTGACTCTCATCAGGCCTATCACTGTCTGACTAACATTAGATATGTCTCTCTGTTTAACTTGCATTATATATGTCTCTGTTTAACTTGATTTAGATTTGTCTCATTTTCTAACTCTCATCAGGCCTATCACTGTCTGACTAACATTAGATATGTCTCTCTGTTTAACTTGCATTATATTTGTCTCATTCTCTGACTCTCATTAGGCCTATCACTGTCTGACTAACGTTAGATATGTCTCTCTGTTTAACTTGCATTAGATTTGTCTCTTTTTCTAACTCTCATCAGGCCTATCACTGTCTGACTAACATTAGATATGGCTCTCTGTTTAACTTGCATTAGATTTGTCTCTCTGTTTAACTTGCTTTAGATTTGTCTCATTTTCTGACTCTCATCAGGCCTATCACTGTCTGATTAACATTAGATATGTATCTCTGTTTAACTTGCTTTAGATTTCTCTCATTTTCTGACTCTCATCAGGCCTTTCACTGTCTGACTAACATTAGATATGTATCTCTGTTTAACTTGCTTTAGATTTGTCTCATTTTCTGACTCTCATCAGGCCTATCACTGTCTGACTAACATTAGATATGTCTCTGTTTAACTTGCATTAGATAGGTCTCTCTGTTTAACTTGCATTATATTTGTCTCATTCTCTGACTCTCAACAGGCCTATCACTGTCTGACTAACATTAGATATGTCTCTCTGTTTAAATTGCATTAGATATGTCTCTGTGTAACTTGCATTAGATATGTCTCATTTTCTGACTCTCATCAGGCCTATCACTGTCTGACTAACATTAGATATGTCTCTCTGTTTAACTTGCATTAGATTTGTCTCATTCTCTGAATCTCATCAAGCCTATCACTGTCTGACTAACATTAGATATGTCTCTCTGTTTAACTTGCATTAGATATGTCTCTGTGTAACTTGCATTAGATTTGTCTCATTTTCTGACTCTCATCAGGCCTATCACTGTCTGACTAACATTAGATATGTCTCTCTGTTTAACTTGCATTAGATTTGTCTCATTCTCTGAATCTCATCAAGCCTATCACTGTCTGACTAACATTAGATATGTCTCTCTGTTTAACTTGCATTAGATAGGTCTCTGTGTAACTTGCATTAGATTTGTCTCATTTTCTGACTCTCATCAGGCCTATCACTGTCTGACTAACATTAGATATGTCTCTCTGTTTAAATTGCATTAGATATGTCTCTGTGTAACTTGCATTAGATATGTCTCATTTTCTGACTCTCATCAGGCCTATCACTGTCTGACTAACATTAGATATGTCTCTCTGTTTAACTTGCATTAGATTTGTCTCATTCTCTGAATCTCATCAAGCCTATCACTGTCTGACTAACATTAGATATGTCTCTCTGTTTAACTTGCATTAGATATGTCTCTGTGTAACTTGCATTAGATTTGTCTCATTTTCTGACTCTCATCAGGCCTATCACTGTCTGACTAACATTAGATATGTCTCTCTGTTTAACTTTCATTATATTTGTCTCATTTTCTGACTCTCATCAGGCCTATCACTGTCTGACTAACGTTATATATGCCTCACTGTTTAACTTGCATTATATTGGTCTAATTTTCTGACTCTCATCAGGCCTATCAATGTCTAACTAACATTAGATATGTCTCTCTGTTTAACTTGCATAATATTTGTCTCATTTTCTGACTCTCATCAGGCCTATCACTGTCTGACTAACATTAGATATGTCTCTCTGTTTAACTTGCATTATATTTGTCTCATTCTCTGATTCTCATCAGGCCTATCACTGTCTGACTAACATTAGATATGTCTCTTTGTTTAACTTGCATTAGATTTGTCTCATTTTCTAACTCTCATCAAGCCTATCACTGTCTGACTAACGTTAGATATGTCTCTCTGTTTAACTTGCATTAGATTTGTCTCATTTTCTGACTCTCATCAGGCCTATCACTGTCTGACTAACATTAGATATGTCTCTCTGTTTAACTTGCATTATATTTGTCTCATTCTCTGACTCTCATCAGGCCTATCACTGTCTGACTAACATTAGATATGTCTCTCTGTTTAACTTGCATTAGATTTGTCTCATTTTCTAACTCTCATCAGGCCTATCACTGTCTGACTAACGTTAGATATGTCTCTCTGTTTAACTTGCATTAGATATGTCTCATTTTCTGACTCTAATCAGGCCTATCACTGTCTGACTAACATTAGATATGTCTCTCTGTTTAACTTGCATTAGATATGTCTCTCTGTTTAACTTGCTTTAGATTTGTCTCATTTTCTGACTCTCATCAGGCCTATCACTGTCTGACTAACATTAGATATGTATCTCTGTTTAACTTGCTTTAGATTTCTCTCATTTTCTGACTCTCATCAGGCCTATCACTGTCTGACTAACATTAGATATGTCTCTGTTTAACTTGCATTAGATAGGTCTCTCTGTTTAACTTGCATTATATTTGTCTCATTCTCTGACTCTCAACAGGCCTATCACTGTCTGACTACAATTAGATATGTCTCTCTGTTTAAATTGCATTAGATATGTCTCATTTTCTGACTCTCATCAGGCCTATCACTGTCTGACTAACATTAGATATGTCTCTGTTTAACTTGCGTTATATTTGTCTCATTTTCTGACTCTCATCAGGCCTATCACTCTCTGACTAACATTAGATATGTCTCTCTGTTTAACTTGCATTAGATATGTCTCTCTGTTTAACTTGCATATATTTGTCTCATTTTCTGACTCTCATCAGGCCTATCACTGTCTGATTAACATTAGATATGCCTCTGTGTAACTTGCATTAGATTTGTCTCATTCTCTGACTCTCATCAGGCCTATCACTGTCTGATTAACATTAGATATTTCTCTCTGTTTAAATTGCATTAGATATGTCTCTGTGTAACTTGCATTAGATATGTCTCATTTTCTGACTCTCATCAGGCCTATCACTGTCTGACTAACATTAGATATGTCTCTCTGTTTAACTTGCATTAGATTTGTCTCATTCTCTGAATCTCATCAAGCCTATCACTGTCTGACTAACATTAGATATGCCTCTCTGTTTAACTTGCATTAGATATGTCTCTGTGTAACTTGCATTAGATTTGTCTCATTTTCTGACTCTCATCAGGCCTATCACTGTCTGACTAACATTAGATATGTCTCTCTGTTTAACTTTCATTATATTTGTCTCATTTTCTGACTCTCATCAGGCCTATCACTGTCTGACTAACGTTATATATGCCTCACTGTTTAACTTGCATTATATTGGTCTATTTTTCTGACTCTCATCAGGCCTATCAATGTCTAACTAACATTAGATATGTCTCTCTGTTTAACTTGCATAATATTTGTCTCATTTTCTGACTCTCATCAGGCCTATCACTGTCTGACTAACATTAGATATGTCTCTCTGTTTAACTTGCATTATATTTGTCTCATTCTCTGATTCTCATCAGGCCTATCACTGTCTGACTAACATTAGATATGTCTCTTTGTTTAACTTGCATTAGATTTGTCTCATTTTCTAACTCTCATCAAGCCTATCACTGTCTGACTAACGTTAGATATGTCTCTCTGTTTAACTTGCATTAGATTTGTCTCATTTTCTAACTCTCATCAGGCCTATCACTGTCTGACTAACATTAGATATGTCTCTCTGTTTAACTTGCATTATATTTGTCTCATTCTCTGACTCTCATCAGGCCTATCACTGTCTGACTAACATTAGATATGTCTCTCTGTTTAACTTGCATTAGATTTGTCTCATTTTCTAACTCTCATCAGGCCTATCACTGTCTGACTAACGTTAGATATGTCTCTCTGTTTAACTTGCATTAGATATGTCTCATTTTCTGACTCTAATCAGGCCTATCACTGTCTGACTAACATTAGATATGTCTCTCTGTTTAACTTGCATTAGATATGTCTCTCTGTTTAACTTGCTTTAGATTTGTCTCATTTTCTGACTCTCATCAGGCCTATCACTGTCTGACTAACATTAGATATGTATCTCTGTTTAACTTGCTTTAGATTTCTCTCATTTTCTGACTCTCATCAGGCCTATCACTGTCTGACTAACATTAGATATGTCTCTGTTTAACTTGCATTAGATAGGTCTCTCTGTTTAACTTGCATTATATTTGTCTCATTCTCTGACTCTCAACAGGCCTATCACTGTCTGACTAACATTAGATATGTCTCTCTGTTTAAATTGCATTAGATATGTCTCATTTTCTGACTCTCATCAGGCCTATCACTGTCTGACTAACATTAGATATGTCTCTGTTTAACTTGCGTTATATTTGTCTCATTTTCTGACTCTCATCAGGCCTATCACTCTCTGACTAACATTAGATATGTCTCTCTGTTTAACTTGCATTAGATATGTCTCTCTGTTTAACTTGCATATATTTGTCTCATTTTCTGACTCTCATCAGGCCTATCACTGTCTGATTAACATTAGATATGCCTCTGTGTAACTTGCATTAGATTTGTCTCATTCTCTCACTCTCATCAGGCCTATCACTGTCTGATTAACATTAGATATTTCTCTCTGTTTAAATTGCATTAGATATGTCTCTGTGTAACTTGCATTAGATATGTCTCATTTTCTGACTCTCATCAGGCCTATCACTGTCTGACTAACATTAGATATGTCTCTCTGTTTAACTTGCATTAGATTTGTCTCATTCTCTGAATCTCATCAAGCCTATCACTGTCTGACTAACATTAGATATGTCTCTCTGTTTAACTTGCATTAGATATGTCTCTGTGTAACTTGCATTAGATTTGTCTCATTTTCTGACTCTCATCAGGCCTATCACTGTCTGACTAACATTAGATATGTCTCTCTGTTTAACTTTCATTATATTTGTCTCATTTTCTGACTCTCATCAGGCCTATCACTGTCTGACTAACTTTATATATGCCTCACTGTTTAACTTGCATTATATTGGTCTAATTTTCTGACTCTCATCAGGCCTATCAATGTCTAACTAACATTAGATATGTCTCTCTGTTTAACTTGCATAATATTTGTCTCATTTTCTGACTCTCATCAGGCCTATCACTGTCTGACTAACATTAGATATGTCTCTCTGTTTAACTTGCATTATATTTGTCTCATTCTCTGATTCTCATCAGGCCTATCACTGTCTGACTAACATTAGATATGTCTCTTTGTTTAACTTGCATTAGATTTGTCTCATTTTCTAACTCTCATCAAGCCTATCACTGTCTGACTAACGTTAGATATGTCTCTCTGTTTAACTTGCATTAGATTTGTCTCATTTTCTAACTCTCATCAGGCCTATCACTGTCTGACTAACATTAGATATGTCTCTCTGTTTAACTTGCATTATATTTGTCTCATTCTCTGACTCTCATCAGGCCTATCACTGTCTGACTAACATTAGATATGTCTCTCTGTTTAACTTGCATTAGATTTGTCTCATTTTCTAACTCTCATCAGGCCTATCACTGTCTGACTAACGTTAGATATGTCTCTCTGTTTAACTTGCATTAGATATGTCTCATTTTCTGACTCTAATCAGGCCTATCACTGTCTGACTAACATTAGATATGTCTCTCTGTTTAACTTGCATTAGATATGTCTCTCTGTTTAACTTGCTTTAGATTTGTCTCATTTTCTGACTCTCATCAGGCCTATCACTGTCTGACTAACATTAGATATGTATCTCTGTTTAACTTGCTTTAGATTTCTCTCATTTTCTGACTCTCATCAGGCCTATCACTGTCTGACTAACATTAGATATGTCTCTGTTTAACTTGCATTAGATAGGTCTCTCTGTTTAACTTGCATTATATTTGTCTCATTCTCTGACTCTCAACAGGCCTATCACTGTCTGACTAAAATTAGATATGTCTCTCTGTTTAAATTGCATTAGATATGTCTCATTTTCTGACTCTCATCAGGCCTATCACTGTCTGACTAACATTAGATATGTCTCTGTTTAACTTGCGTTATATTTGTCTCATTTTCTGACTCTCATCAGGCCTATCACTCTCTGACTAACATTAGATATGTATCTCTGTTTAACTTGCATTAGATATGTCTCTCTGTTTAACTTGCATATATTTGTCTCATTTTCTGACTCTCATCAGGCCTATCACTGTCTGATTAACATTAGATATGCCTCTGTGTAACTTGCATTAGATTTGTCTCATTCTCTGACTCTCATCAGGCCTATCACTGTCTGATTAACATTAGATATTTCTCTATGTTTAACTTGCATTAGATATGTCTCTCTGTTTAACTTGCATTATATTTGTCTCATTCTCTGACTCTCATCAGGCCTATCACTGTCTGACTAACATTAGATATGTCTCTCTGTTTAACTTGCATTAGATATGTCTCTCTGTTTAACTCGCTTTAGATTTGTCTCATTTTCTGACTCTCATCAGGCCTTTCACTGTCTGACTAACATAAGATATGTCTCTCTGTTTAACTTGATTTAGATTTGTCTCATTTTCTGACTCTCATCAGGCCTATCACTATCTGACTAACATTAGATATGTCTCTCTTTAACTTGCATTAGATATGTCTCTCTGTTTAACTTGCATTATATTTGTCTCATTCTCTGACTCTCATCAGGCATATCACTGTCTGACTAACATTAGATATGTCTCTCTGTTTAACTTGCATTAGATTTGTCTCATTCTCTGACTCACATCAAGCCTATCACTGTCTGACTAACATTAGATATGTCTCTCTGTTTAACTTGCATTAGATATGTCTCTGTGTAACTTGCATTAGATATGTCTCATTTTCTGACTCTCATCAGGCCTATCACTGTCTGACTAACATTAGATATGTCTCTCTGTTTAACTTGCATTAGATATGTCTTATTTTCTGACTCGCATCAGGCCTATCACTATCTGACTAACATTAGATATGTCTCTCTGTTTAACTTGCATTATATTTGTCTCATTTTCTTACTCTCATCAGGCCTATCACTGTCTGACCAACATTAGATATGTCTCTCTGTTTAACTTGCATTAGATATGTCTCTCTGTTTAACTTGCATCATATTTGTCTCATTTTCTGACTCTCATCAGGCCTATCACTGTCTGATTAACATTAAATATGCCTCTGTGTAACTTGCATTAGATTTGTCTAATTCTCTGACTCTCATCAGGCCTATCACTGTCTGATTAACATTAGATTTTTCTCTCTGTTTAACTTGCATTAGATATGTTTCATTGTCTGACTATCATCAGGCCTATCACTGTCTGACTAACATTAGATATGTCTCTCTGTTTAACTTGCATTAGATATGTCTCTCTGTTTAACTTGCATTATATTTTTTGTAATTCTCTGACTCTCATCAGGTCTATCACTGTCTGACTAACATTAGATATGTCTCTCTGTTTAACTTGCATTATATTTGTCTCATTTTCTGACTCACATCAGGCCTGTCACTGTCTGACTAACATTAGATATGTCTCTGTTTAACTTACATTAGATATGTCTCTCTGTTTAACTTGCATTATATTTGTCTCATTTTCTGACTCTCATCAGGCCTATCACTGTCTGACTAACATTAGATATGTCTCTCTGTTTAACTTGCATTAGATTTGTGTCATTTTCTGACTCTCATCAGGCCTATCACTCTCTGATTAACATTAGATATGCCTCTGTGTAACATGGATTAGATATGTCTCTCTGTTTAACTTGCATTAGATATGTCTCTCTGTTTAACTTGCATTATATTTGTCTCATTTTCTGACTCTCATCAGACCTATCACTGTCTGACTAACATTAGATATGTCTCTCTGTGTAACTTGCATTAGATTTGTCTCATTTTCTGACTCTCATCAGGCCTATCACTGTCTGACTAACATTAGATATGTCTCTCTGTTTAACTTGCATTATATTTGTCTCATTTTCTGACTCTCATCAGGCCTATCACTGTCTGAATAACATTAGATATGTCTCTCTGTTTAACTTGCATTATATTTGTCTCATTTTCTGACTCTCATCAGGCCTATCACTGTCTGACTAATGTTATATATGCCTCACTGTTTAACTTGCATTATATTGGTCTCATTTTCTGACTCTTATCAGGCCTATCAATGTCTAACTAACATTAGATATGTCTCTCTGTTTAACTTGCATTATATTTGTCTCATTTTCTGACTCTCATCAGGCCTATCACTATCTGACTAACATTAGATATGTCTCTCTGTTTAACTTGCATTATATTTGTCTCATTCTCTGACTCTCATCAGGCCTATCACTATCTGACTAACATTAGATATGTCTCTCTGTTTAACTTGCATTAGATTTGTCTAATTTTCTAACTCTCATCAGGCCTATCACTGTCTGACTAACGTTAGATATGTCTCTCTGTTTAACTTGCATTAGATATGTCTCTCTGTTTAACTTGCTTTAGATTTGTGTCATTTTCTGACTCTCATCAGGCCTATCACTGTCTGACTAACATTAGATATGATTCTCTGTTTAACTTGCTTTAGATTTGTCTCATTTTCTGACTCCCATCAGGCCTATCAATGTCTGACTAACATTAGATATGTCTCTGTTTAACTTGCAGTAGATATGTCTCTCTGTTTAACTTGCATTATATTTGTCTCATTGTCTGACTCTCATCAGGCCTATCACTGTCTGACTAACATTAGATATGTCTCTCTGTTTAACTTGCATTACATATGTCTCTGTGTAACTTGCATTAGATATGTCTCATTTTCTTACTCTCATCAGGCCTATCACTGTCTGACTAACATTAGATATGTCTCGGTTTAACTTGCGTTATATTTGTCTCATTTTCTGACTCTCATCAGGCCTATCACTCTCTGACTAACATTAGATATTTCTCTCTGTTTAACTTGCATTAGATATGTCTCTCTGTTTAACTTGCATTATATTTGTCTCATTTTCTGACTCTCATCAGGCCTATCACTGTCTGATTAACATTAGATATGCCTCTGTGTAACTTGCATTAGATTTGTCTCATTCTCTGACTCTCATCAGGCCTATCACTGTCTGACTAACATTAGATATGTCTCTCTGTTTAACTTGCATTAGATATGTCTCTCTGTTTAACTTGCTTTAGATTTGTCTCCTTTTCTGACTCTCATCAGGCGTTTCATTGTCTGACTAACATTAGATATGTCACTCTGTTTAACTTGCTTTAGATTTGTCTCATTTTCTGACTCTCATCAGGCCTATCACTGTCTGACTAACATTAGAAATGTATCTCTGTTTAACTTGCTTTAGATTTGTCTCATTTTCTGACTCTCATCAGGCCTATCACTGTCTGACTAACATTAGATATGTCTCTCTGTTTAACTTGCATTAGATTTGTCTGATTTTCTAACTCTCATCAGGCCTATCACTGTCTGAATAACGTTAGATATGTCTCTCTGTTTAACTTGCATTAGATATGTCTCATTTTCTGACTCTCATCAGGTCTATCACTGACTGACTAACATTAGATATGTCTCTCTGTTTAACTTGCATTATATTTGTCTCATTTTCTGACTCTCATCAGGCCTATCACTCTCTGACTAACATTAGATATGTCTCTCTGTTTAACTTGCATTAGAAATGTCTCTCTGTTAAACTTGCATTATATTTGTCTCATTTTCTGACTCTCATCAGGCCTATCACTATCTGATTAACATTAGATATGCCTCTGTGTAACTTGCATTAGATTTGTCTCATTTTCTGACTCTCATCAGGCCTATCACTGTCTGATTAACATTAGATATTTCTCTCGGTTTAACTTGCATTAGATATGTCTCTCTGTTTAACTTGCATTATATTTGTCTCATTTTCTGACTCTCATCAGGCCTATCTATGTCTGACTAACATTAGATATGTCTCTCTGTTTAACTTGCATTATATTTGTCTCATTCTCTGACTCTCATCAGGCCTATCACTGTCTGACTAACATTAGATATGTCTCTCTGTTTAACTTGCATTAGATATGTCTCTCTGCTTAACTTGCTTTAGATTTGTCTCATTTTCTGACTCTCATCAGGCCTTTCACTGTCTGACTAACATTGGATATGTCTCTCTGTTTAACTTGCTTTAGATGTGTCTAGTTTTCTGACTCTCATCAGGCCTATCACTATCTGACTAACATTAGATATGTCTCTGTTTAACTTGCATTAGATATGTCTCTCTGTTTAACTTGCATTATATTTGTCTCATTGTCTGACTCTCATCAGGCCTTTCACTGTCTGACTAACATTAGATATGTCTCTCTGTTTAACTTGCATTAGATATGTCTCTGTGTAACTTGCATTAGATATGTCTCATTTTCTTACTCTCATCAGGCCTATCACTGTCTGACTAACATTAGATATGTCTCGGTTTAACTTGCGTTATATTTGTCTCATTTTCTGACTCTCATCAGGCCTATCACTCTCTGACTAACATTAGATATTTCTCTCTGTTTAACTTGCATTAGATATGTCTCTTTGTTTAACTTGCATTATATTTGTCTCATTTTCTGACTCTCATCAGGCCTATCACTGTCTGATTAACATTAGATATGCCTCTGTGTAACTTGCATTATATTTGTCTCATTCTCTGACTCTCATCAGGCCCATCACTGTCTGACTAACATTAGATATGTCTCTCTGTTTAACTTGCATTAGATATGTCTCTCTGTTTAACTTGCTTTAGATTTGTCTCATTTTCTGACTCTCATCAGGCCTTTCATTGTCTGACTAACATTAGATATGTCACTCTGTTTAACTTGCTTTAGATTTGTCTCATTTTCTGACTCTCATCACGCCTATCACTGTCTGACTAACATTAGAAATGTATCTCTGTTTAACTTGCTTTAGATTTGTCTCATTTTCTGACTCTCATCAGGCCTATCACTGTCTGACTAACATTAGATATGTCTCTCTGTTTAACTTGCATTAGATTTGTCTGATTTTCTAACTCTCATCAGGCCTATCACTGTCTGAATAACGTTAGATATGTCTCTCTGTTTAACTTGCATTAGATATGTCTCATTTTCTGACTCTCATCAGGCCTATCACTGTCTGATTAAGATTAGATATTTCTCTCTGTTTAACTTGCATTAGATATGTTTCATTCTCTGACTATCATCAGGCCTATCACTGTCTGACTAACATTAGATATGTCTCTCTGTTTAACTTGCATTAGATATGTCTCTCTGTTTAACTTGCATTATATTTTTCTCATTTTCTGACTTTCATCAGGCCTATCACTGTCTGACTAACATTAGATATGTCTCTCTATTTAACTTGCATTATATTTGTCTCATTCTCTGACTCTCATCAGGTCTATCACTGACTGACTAACATTAGATATGTCTCTCTGTTTAACTTGCATTATATTTGTCTCATTTTCTGACTCTCATCAGGCCTATCACTCTCTGACTAACATTAGATATGTCTCTCTGTTTAACTTGCATTAGATATGTCTCTCTGTTAAACTTGCATTATATTTGTCTCATTTTCTGACTCTCATCAGGCCTATCACTGTCTGATTAACATTAGATATGCCTCTGTGTAACTTGCATTAGATTTGTCTCATTTTCTGACTCTCATCAGGCCTATCACTGTCTGATTAACATTAGATATTTCTCTCGGTTTAACTTGCATTAGATATGTCTCTCTGTTTAACTTGCATTATATTTGTCTCATATTCTGACTCTCATCAGGCCTATCTATGTCTGACTAACATTAGATATGTCTCTCTGTTTAACTTGCTTTAGATTTGTCTCATTTTCTGATTCTCATCAGGCCTTTCACTGTCTGACTAACATTGGATATGTCTCTCTGTTTAACTTGCTTTAGATGTGTCTAGTTTTCTGACTCTCATCAGGCCTATCACTATCTGACTAACATTAGATATGTCTCTGTTTAACTTGCATTAGATATGTCTCTCTGTTTAACTTGCATTATATGTGTCTCATTCTCTTACTCTCATCAAGCCTATCACTTTCTGACTAACATTAGATATGTCTCTCTGTTTAACTTGCATTAGATATGTCTCTGTGTAACTTGCATTAGATATGTCTCATTTTCTGACTCTCATCAGGCCTATCACTGTCTGACTAACATTAGATATGTCTCTCTGTTTAACATGTCTTAGATTTGTCTCATTCTCTGACTCTCATCAAGCCTATCACTGTCTGACTAACATTAGATATGTATCTCTGTTTAACTTGCATTAGATATGTCTCTGTGTAACTTGCATTAGATATGTCTCATTTTCTGACTCTCATCAGGCCTATCACTGTCTGACTAAAATTAGATATGTCTCTCTGTTTAACTTGCATTATATATGTCTCTGTGTAACTTGCATTAGATATGTCTCATTTTCTGACTCTCATCAGGCCTATCACTATCTGACTAACATTAGATATGTCTCTCTGTTTAACTTGCATTATATTTGTCTCATTTTCTGGCTCTCATCAGGCCTATCACTGTCTGACCAACATTAGATATGTCTCTCTGTTTAACTTGCATTAGATATGTCTCTCTGTTTAACTTGCTTTATATTTGTCTCATTTTCTGACTCTCATCAGGCCTATCACTGTCTGACTAAAATTAGATATGTCTCTCTGTTTAACTTGCATTATATATGTCTCTGTGTAACCTGCATTAGATATGTCTCATTTTCTGACTCTCATCAGGCCTATCACTATCTGACTAACATTAGATATGTCTCTCTGTTTAACTTGCATTATATTTGTCTCATTTTCTGACTCTCATCAGGCCTATCACTGTCTGACCAACATTAGATATGTCTCTCTGTTTAACTGGCATTAGATATGTCTCTCTGTTTAACTTGCTTTATATTTGTCTCATTTTCTGACTCTCATCAGGCCTATCACTGTCTGATTAACATTAGATATGCCTCTGTGTAACTTGCATTAGATTTGTCTAATTCTCTGACTCTCATCAGACCTATCACTGTCTGATTAACATTAGATATTTCTCTCTGTTTAACTTGCATTAGATATGTTTCATTCTCTGACTATAATCAGGCCTATCACTGTCTGACTAACATTAGATATGTCTCTCTGTTTAACTTGCATTACATATGTCTCTCTGTTTAATTTGCATTATATTTTTCTCATTTTCTGACTTTCATCAGGCCTATCACTGTCTGACTAACATTAGATATGTCTCTCTGTTTAACTTGCATTATATTTGTCTCATTCTCTGACTCTCATCAGGTCTATCACTGTCTGACTAACATTAGATATGTCTCTCTGTTTAACTTGCATTATATTTGTCTCATTTTCTGACTCTCATCAGGCCTATCACTGTCTGACTAACATTAGATATGTCTCTCTGTTTAACTTGCATTAGATATGTCTCTCTGTTTAACTTGCATTATATTTGTCTCATTTTCTGACTCTCATCAGGCCTATCACTGTCTGACTAACATTAGATATGTCTCTGTGTAACTTGCATTATATTTGTCTCATTTTCTGACTCTCATCAGGCCTATCACTGTCTGACTAACATTAGATATGTCTCTGTTTAACTTGCATTAGATATGTCTCTCTGTTTAACTTGCATTATATTTGTCTCATTTTCTGACTCTCATCAGGCCTATCACTGTCTGATTAACATTAGATATGCCTCCGTGTAACTTGCATTAGATTTGTCTCATTCTCTGACTCTCATCAGGCCTATCACTGTCTGATTAACATTAGATATTTCTCTCTGTTTAACTTGCATTAGATTTGTTTCATTCTCTGACTATCATCAGGCCTATCACTGTCTGATTAACATTAGATATTTCTCTCTGTTTAACTTGCATTATATTTGTCTCATTTTCTGACTCTCATCAGGCCTATCACTGTCTGACTAACATTAGATATGTCTCTGTTTAACTTGCATTAGATATGTCTCTCTGTTTAACTTGCTTTAGATTTGTCTCATTTTCTGACTCTCATCAGGCCTATCACTGTCTGATTAACATTAGATATGCCTCCGTGTAACTTGCATTAGATTTGTCTCATTCTCTGACTCTCATCAGGCCTATCACTGTCTGATTAACATTAGATTTTTCTCTCTGTTTAACTTGCATTAGATATGTTTCATTCTCTGACTATCATCAGGCCTATCACTGTCTGACTAACATTAGATATGTCTCTCTGTCTGACTAACATTAGATATGTCTCTCTGTTTAACTTGCATTATATTTTTCTAATTTTCTGACTTTCATCAGGCCTATCACTGTCTGACTAACATTAGATATTTCTCTCTGTTTAACTTGCATTATATTTGTCTCATTCTCTGACTCTCATCAGGTCTATCACTGTCTGACTAACATTAGATATGTCTCTCTGTTTTACTTGCATTATATTTGTCTCATTTTCTGACTCTCATCAGGCCTATCACTGTCTGACTAACCTTAGATATGTCTCTCTGTTTAACTTGCATTATATTTGTCTCATTTTCTGACTCTCATCAGGCCTATCACTGTCTGACTAACCTTAGATATGTCTCTCTGTTTAACTTGCTTTAGATTTGTCTCACATTTTATCTGCATTCTATTTGTCTCACTGTCTGACTATTTGACTCACTATCTGACTCACATTTTCCTGACTGAGTACAACATTTGTCTCACTGGTCATATTATATTTGTAGCAATGTTTAACTCACATTATTTTTAACTCACTGTGTAACTTGCAATATTTCTGTCTCATTTTCTGACTCGCATCAGGTTTTTCTGACTTGTCTGGCTTTTAACTCACATTAGATTTGTCTCACTGTTTAACTTGTTATATTTCTGTCTCAATTTCTGACTCACATCAGGTCTGTCTGATCAATTCACATGAAATTTGTCTCGCGGTCAAACTATCTCACTATCTCACATCAGCTTTGCCTGATTTTTTAACTCACATTAGATTTGTCTCACTTTCCAACACTTACTTTAATTGTCCCAGTATCTCACACTAGGTTTGTCTGACTTTTAACTCACATTAGATTTGTCTCACTGTTCAACTCTCACTATACATGTCTCATCTCATACCACGTGTGTATGACTTTTAACTCACATTAGATTTGTCTCACTTTCCAACACTTACTTTAATTGTCCCAGTATCTCACACTAGGTTTGTCTGACTTTTAACTCACATTAGATTTGTCTCACTGTTCAACTCTCACTATACATGTCTCATCTCATACCACGTGTGTATGACTTTTAACTCACATTAGTTTTGTCTCACTGTTAAACTCTCACTATTCTTGTCTCATCTCATACCACGTGTGTCTGACTTTTAACTCACATTAGTTTTGTCTCACTGTTAAACTCTCACTATTCTTGTCTCATCTCATACCACGTGTGTTTGACTTTTAACTCACACTAGATTTGTCTCACTGTTAAACTCTCACTATTCTTGTCTCATCTCATACCACGTGTGTATGACTTTTAACTCACATTAGTTTTGTCTCACTGTTAAACTCTCACTATTCTTGTCTCATCTCATACCACGTGTGTCTGACTTTTAACTCACATTAGTTTTGTCTCACTGTTAAACTCTCACTATTCTTGTCTCATCTCATACCACGTGTGTCTGACTTTTAACTCACATTAGTTTTGTCTCACTGTTAAACTCTCACTATACATGTCTCATCTCATACCACGTGTGTTTGACTTTTAACTCACACTAGATTTGTCTCACTGTTAAACTCTCACTATTCTTGTCTCATCTCATACCACGTGTGTCTGACTTTTAACTCACACTAGATTTGTCTCACTGTTAAACTCTCACTATTCTTGTCTCATCTCATACCACGTGTGTCTGACTTTTAACTCACATTAGATTTGTCTCACTGTTCAACTCTCATTATACATGTCTCATCTCATACCAGGTGTGTCTGACTTTTAACTCAATTTAGATTTGTCTCACTATTGGACTCATACCTGTTTTATGTTACTATGACTCGTGTGGACACTGTCTCATTGTTTGGCAAATTTGTGTCATGGTCTTATTCGTTTCACTGTTTGACTCACATTCAATCTGTCTCACTGTTTGTCTCACACCCATTTTTTATCTTTGTCTGACCAAAATCCGATTTATTTTAATGTACTATTAGCATATTTGTCTCACTGTCTGCCTCACACCAGATTTATATTACTGTCAGAAGCCCTTTACTGACTTTTAGAGGTTTGTCTCTCTGATTCAATTTAGGATTGTATGGATGAGAGCAGGTAAAATAACCATGCTTACTAATCAGCCAATTATTTCACCTGTGCTCTAGTTCAGATATCCTCAAAATGTGTCCTGTTAGGGAGGCCTGGGGACAGGTTTGAAAACCAGTGGTCTAGATAGATTCATCGGGGCCTATTTATGATGGTGTGAGTGGACATGATCCGATATTGTGGATCATGTCCGCTGCACATCGATAAATGCCGACAGCATACGCTCTCAGCATTTATTATTGCACCAGCAGTTCTGGTTAACTGTTGGTGCAATGCCACCCCCTGCAGATTCGCGACCAATCGGCCGCTAGCAGGGGGCGTCAATTAACCTGATCATATTCTAGAGGGTTGATTTCTGTCCTCCTCAGAGCAGGCGGTCAGGTTATGGAGCAGCGGTCTTTGACCGCTGCTTCATAACTTCTGTTTCCGGCAAGCCTGAAGGCTCGCCAGAAACACGGGGCATCAAACTCCATATGGAGCTTGATAAAGATGCCCCATGAAGTTAAAAAAAGAATCTTACGTATCTCACCCCTCAGCCAATTAAGTTTACAACCCCCATAGTTGAGTTACCAAGCTCAGATTATAACAACCAACACAAATTCACCTATAACAAAGTTTTTATCACAGACAGATCCAGATTAGGGAAAAACCTAGTTTCCAACATCGCGTTGTCCATTACTTTATAAAAGTGGAATTGAGAAATGATCATCATGTTTGATTCTGCTTAACTATGATATGCATAGACAGCCCTAGTATTAGGCCAAATAGGATGGAAGCCTCGCAAAGCGCATAGAAAAAAATATTATTTGGTTCTATTTTTATCCTGGGACATTAGCTTCTGGAAGTATAGGGGCCCTGCCCTCCAACTTGCTCCTGGCACAGCTAGATATTCTAACCTACACAGCCTCTTACACAACAGCAAAATCTCTGGCTGCCTAGTGCAAGCTCCCCTCCTCCTCCACTGTTAGCTTTCCACTGTTCCATCAGCCTCGTCATCATCAGGAGGTGTCCCAGGCAACAATGGACACCTAACATCTAGGATAGGGGGACTGCACTTTTAACATTTTAACCCCTTTGCAACCAGAGGTGATAAGCATTTCTTATCACTTTATCATCTCTGTGCCTCCTCTCACATTCTCCTCTCTTACTCTACTTTCTTTACTCTCGTCCTCCTATCTTTCCCCCATCTCTCTCAGTCTTTTCTCTTTCTTCCCTCTTCTTTCTCTTACTCCTCTTCACTTTCTTCACTGTTTTCCTTGGCTCTCCCCCTCCTCACTCTTAATTCCCCCTCTTCCCTTTCCCCACTTTCCCTCGCCCTCCTTTCTCCTATTCACTCTTCTGACTCTGTTTCTCCTCCCTCTCTTTTTCTCCATCTCTCTTGTTCTACCTAATATATTTATTTCCACTCTTTTTGCATTCTATTTTCTAAACTCAAATCTGTCTTCTCTTTGCTGATCTTTGCTATCTAATGAAGCCAATTTAACAAATGTCTTGCGGACCTGATCTGACAGGGCGGATCATGTCCGCAAGACCTAGCTGAATGCGGCCGCCCGCAGGGGGGTGTCAATCAACCCGATCATACTTGATCAGGTTGAATTCCGCCGATTCCTGTCCGTCTGAAGACTCACCAGAAACACGGGCCGTCAAGCTCTGTTCAGAGCTTGATAGATAGGCCCCAATGTCTTCACTCACTCTCTCCCTTCTCAAAACATTTTATTTTTTCTCTCTTATCTCTCCTTCACTCTCTCTCTTTTTCTCTCTCCTCTCTCACCATTCCACCTCTCTTTCTCAATTCTCCCTCCATTTTCCCTGCTGTGTCTCCCTCTACTCTCTCTCTTATCACACTCTCTTTTTTCTCTCTTTCTCTTTTTCTTTCTTTCTCTTTTCCTTGCATTATTATAGAGAGATTCGGTAGAATGTAAGTACAAATTAAATTTTTTATCTAAATAAGGAAGGGTGGGAAATATTGTACACAACCAGGTGTTCAGTACATGGACATAATAATGTAATACAAATTAAATTTAAGAGAAGTCTAATATTTATATTTTGCCTAGGGACTCACCAACTCATGAACTACCTCTGATGATAGATTAAAATCTTCAAATGTATTGTTTTCTTTTCAGTTAAGCCAACACTAACAAGGGATTTATTAAAATGTACATTACCTTCAGAGTGTAAAATTGGACCATTTTTTTCTTATTCTCTGTAGCTTGCTGGCTTACCAACAAAGGACATGTTGCAGCCATCTCACAGTGAGATGCAGAGCACTCTGAACTTGGTAACAGAGAGTCAGGCCGTGAATGACGATTATAGAAACTCAGGCCTGAGCCGTGGACATGTAAACCCAAGTCTGCACCACAGCAGTGAGTCTCAGATCTCCACATTT